>NC_057808.1:537531758-537704008 GCF_018294505.1 Triticum aestivum | reverse complement strand
ACCATTCCGATGTCCAAACATAGCCTTCCAATATATCGATCTTTATGTCTTGACCATTTCGAGACTCCTCGTCATGTCCGTGATCACATCCAGGACTCCGAACAACCTTCAGTACATAAAAACACATAAACACATAATACCGATCATCATCGAACGTTAATCGTGCGGACCCTACAGGTTCGAGAACTATGTAGACATGACCGAGACTCGTCTCTGGTCAATAACCAATAACGAAACCTGGATGCTCATATTGGTTCCTACATATTCTACGAAGATCTTTATCGGTCAAACCGCATAACAACATACGTTGTTCCCTTTGTCATCAGTATGTTACTTGCCCGAGATTCGATCGTCGGTATCATCATACCTAGTTCCATCTCGTTACCAGCAAGTCTCTTTACTCGTTCCGTAATGCATCATCCCGTAACTAACTCATTAGTCACATTTCTTGCAAGGCTTATAGTGATGTGCATTACCGAGAGGGCCCAGAGATACCTCTCTGATACTCGTAGTGACAAATCCTAATCTCAATCTATGCCAACCCAACAAACACCTTCGGAGACACCTGTAGAGCAGCTTTATAATCACCCAGTTACGTTGTGATGTTTGATAGCACACAAAGTGTTTCTCGGGTATTTGGGAGTTGCATAATCTCATAGTTAGAGGAACATGTATAAGTCATGAAGAAAGCAATAGCAATAAAACTTAATGATCATTATGCTAAGCTAACGGATGGGTCTTGTCTATCACATCATTCTCTAATGATGTGATCTCATTCATCAAATGCCAACACGTGTCTATGGTTAGGAAACTTAACCATCTTTGATTAACGAGCTAGTCAAGTTGAGGCATACCAGGGACACTCAGTTTTGTCTATGTATTCACACATGTATCAAGTTTCCGTTTAATACAATTCTAGCATGAATAATAAACATTTATCATGATATAAGGAAATAAAAATAACAACTTTATTATTGCCTCTAGGACATATTTCCTTCAGTAATATTCATAGATAATCTTGTTCATAAACCCACAATTCATCGGATCTCGGCAAACACACCACAAAAGAGTATTACATCGAATAGATCTCCAAGAACATCGAGGAGAACTTTGTATTGAGAATCAAAGAGAGAGAAGAAGCAAGCCATCTAGCTAATAACTATGGACCCGAAGGTCTGTGGTAAAGTACTCACGCTTCATCGGAGAGGCTATGGTGTTGATGTAGAAGCCCTCCGTGATCGATTCCCCCTTCGGCAGATCGCCGGAAAAGGCCCCAAGATGGGATCTCACGGGTATAGAAGGTTGCGGTGGTGGAAAAGTGGTTTCGTTGCTCCTTCGGATCGATCTAGGGTATAAGAGTATATATAGGTGAAAGAAGTACGTCAATGGAGCTACGAGGGGCCCATGAGGGTGGGGGGCGCGCCTACCCCCTGGGCGCGCCCTCCTGCCTCGTGGCCGCCTTGTGGCGTTCCAGACTTTAAATCCAAGTCTTCTAGATTGCTTTCGGTCCAAGAAAGATCATCGCGAAGGTTTCATTCCGTTTGGTACTCCTTTTCTGCGAAACTCTAAAATAGGCAAAAAAATAGAAACTGGCACTAGGCCTCCGGTTAATAATTTAGTCCCAAAAATAATATAAAAGAGCATAGTAAAGCCCATTAAACATCCAAAACAGATAATATAATAGCATGGAACAATCAAAAAATTATAGATACGTTGGAGACGTATCATAGCTGCACGCATGCATAACTCATCAGTTACATTACTATAACCTCGAGTAATAAGGGAAACCAAATATGCACAAGACAGTAACACTCACTTGAAGTTGTAAGGAAAGAGTATTTTATCTTTGATTTTATTTTTGAGCAACGATAGTAGCAAGTTGTCCTCGGTTTCTGTGACATTTTTTTAACCGTCCATTCATGTATGACATTTGGGCTAATAAACCCAATGTCATAGATTTGTGCTTTTCTGCATTCGACGATCTTCAATCTGCATAATATAGTGAGGATAATTATATATACATGCAATGAAAGAGCTAAGCTATATATAGAGACTTAATTACAGAAGCAGTACTTACAGACAGTAGCAAGCCACGAGTGATTTGTCGAGGGCCTTTTGATTGTAGAACTGGAAAAACTCGTCAAAATCAACAGTAAGCAGATCTTGTCCAACGAAGTCGTGCTCGTCATTAATTCTCATCGACAAAGCATCCTTCCCAGACTTGCTGCAGGTTTCCATGTACCATTGATGGAATCTTCGCATCATCATTGTTAGAGGAGGACTTCCATCTTTGACGAGAGGCTTCCCATACTGGTATCTGAATTCATCCAACTCCATTATAGGAAAATGTACATCATCATCACCTAGGTAATCACCAGGATTGGTACCGGGCACCATCCCCGGCAGATTTGCGACGATATGGCTAGACACCTTGAGCGGGGGGCACGATTGGTTCTCCTGTTCTCTGAGCTGGGAATTTTTTCCCACTTCTTCGTTCTGCTAACCTTTTGTCACTTGAAGTAGTTCCCGACCGGCGCGCATTTTCCAGTGTCTTTTTAAGACAGCGAACATGGTTGTCATCCGGCGAAGGTGGTGGTGGTCGCTTCAGGGTATTGATAGTGTGCTTCGCTTTCACCGGATCTATGTTCTCCTCCGGAGGTGGATGTTTCATAGCTCTTTGCCTTCACTTGGGCTTGACAGATCTTTGTGTTTTCCTCCACGGTCATCTCGTATAGTAACTTCTCTAGAGGCCTGAGAGATGGACCGAATCTGTATTACCTCCCGCCTCTGGCTGTACTCCTAGACGCCGGAGCGGCGACGTCTCTCTTCTGTTGCTAGTGACGAGTAGTAGAAGGAGGCGGAGTGCTTCGACGCGCCGGAGCAGCCGGAGCGGCGGCTTTTGTCTTCCGCCATTGCTGACGAGGCGGAGGAGGAGGCGGGCTGCTCGGACGCGCCGGAGCAGGCGGAGAAGGAGGCGGAGTGCCATCCCCATGTGCCGGAGCAGCCAAAGAAGGAGGAGGAGTGCCCTGATCACTCGCCGGAGGAGGAGGAGGAGGAGGAGGCAGAGTGCCCTGAGTCGCCAGAGGAGGAGGAGGAGGCGTCCAGTTCGGAAGCTTGATGTGCTCCTTCCGCCATAGACATGGAGTCTTCAGAGCAAGACACAACTGAGTCTCCCCTTCACCTGTAGGGTGGTCAAGCTCGAGCTCCTCAAATCCCTCCGTTACTTTGTCCACCATCACAACAGCACAGCCTTGTGGAATCGGACGACAGTGAAAATTTGTGTCGGGTTCAGGAGGTCCAACAGAGCCGACAGCCGCCTTGACTTTGAGGTTTTGCCATTGCGTCATAAGCTGGCATGTTGAGCCTCCACGATAGCATCCATGGGGTAGCTAGGAGCCGTGAAGTCAGGCTGCTGAACGAGCTTGGTGGAAGCCACGCTGCTTCTTCACTGAGATGGCAGGGTAGCTTCTGGGGTAGGTCCGGCACCTCGCTAGCTCTCAACTTGTTCCTCTAGCTTTCGTACTCTTGCATTCAACTTCTGTAGTTCGCTCTGCTCCAGTTTCCTCCTCCTCTCCCGGGTTTTCTAACCGCCTTCGCCGGGAAACCCAACCTTCCACACAACAGTGCCTGGCGTGCCTCGTGTTCATACAGGGTGCTCAGGATTCCCGAGGGACTCGGTGAGCTCGTCATTCTCTCTGTCGGGAATGAACATCCCTTGCTGCGCTGTGGCGATACACTTCTGAAGCTTGTTGACGGGTATTTCAAGTTGCCCGTCCGTCCAAACACACTTCCCTGTTTCAGGGTTCAAGGTTCCCCCAACCCCGAAGAACCAAGTCCTTGAATGGTCTGGCCAGTTCAATGTCTCTGGTTCGACCCCTTTAGCAAGCAGGTCATTCTCATCCTTGTCCCACAATGGTCGGGCTTTGAGGTAGCCACCTGACCCCGTGCGATGGTGATAGAGCTTCTTTGCAGCATTGTTCTTGTTTGTCTCTGACATCTTCTTACTCCTCTCTGATGTCTTGTAGGCCACAAATGCGGGCCAGTGATCTCTTATCTTCTCAAATCGGCCGGTGAATTCTGGAGTCTTACCTTTTTCGACATACGTTGATTTCAACTCATTCTTCCACCTCCTGAATAGATCTGCCATCTTCTTAAGAGCATGAGCCTTGACCAATGGCTCTATAACTGGCTTATCCGAATCCTCCTCTGGTGGTAGGATGAAATTTGCCTTCAGCGCGGTCCAAAGATCATATTTTTGTTTATCATTGACATAAGGAAGTTGAGGGTCTTCGTTCTTAGGCTTATTGCATTGTTGGATGCTGATCGGGATCATGTCCCCAACATTAGCCCCGCACTGAGAAGAAAATGCTTCCTTGGTCCGCTTGGGTTCAATCGGTTGGCCATCATCCGCGATTGCTGTGATCGTGAACCTTTCATCCTGGGGCAACCTTTTCTTCGAGCCTTGTCTTGTTACAGAAGTTTGGCTCGATGCGGAGGGCTAGAAAAGAAGAAAGAAGAGTTAATATGTGTACATACCAAAACAATTAATGCATCAATTAGCTAGTCAGCACAGCCTTAATTGCCAGACTTTGCAACAGCTCCCTCCTCCATTCGGTAATTGGAGTCGTCATCACGGTCTCCTTCCACCGTCATTCGGTCACCGGAGCCATCATGACCATGTCCTTCCTCCTCCATTGTTCGATCACTGGAGCTTGCTTCACCCTCTCCTTCCAGACCATCGGCGTCGTTGAGATACGACAAGATATCACCTCCGCCGAGGATTATGTCCCCCAACAACTGTTCTATTTCCAAGTCTGTGTGCTCCATAGTTTCTGCAAATATTACAACATGGCTATTAATATACAAACATGACAGATGGATATATTAGTGGCAAACATAGACCTAGCTAGCTAATCACAACAAGGAATATTAATTAGTGCCTGATACGTCTCCAACGTATCTACTTTTCCAGACACTTTTGCCCTTGTTTTGGACTCTAACTTGCATGATTTGAATGGAACTAACCCAGACTGGCGCTGTTTTCAGCAGAATTGCCATGGTGTTATTTTTGTGCAGAAATAAAAGTTCTCGGAATGACCTGAAACTTCACGGAGAATATTTTTGGAATATATAATAAATACTAGCGAAAGAATCAACACCAGGGGGCCCACACCCTCTCCAAGAGGGTGGGGGGCGCGCGCCCTGCCTCGTGGGCCCCCTGAGACTCCACCGACCTTAACTCCAACTCTATATATTCACGTTCGGGGAGAAAAAAATCAGAGAGAAGGATTCATCGCATTTTACGATATAGAGCCGTCGCCAAGCCCTAATCTCTCTCGGGAGGGCTGATCTGGAGTCCGTTCGGGGCTCCGGAGAGGGGAATCCGTCGCCGTCGTCATCATCAACCTTCCTCCATCACCAATTTCATGATGCTCACCGGCGTGCGTGAGTAATTCCATCGTAGGCTTGCTGGATGGTGATGGGTTGGATGAGATTTATCATTTAATCAAGTTAGTTTTGTTAGGGTTTGATCCCTAGTATCCATTATGTTATGAGATTGATGTTGCTATCACTTTGCTATGCTTAATGCTTGTCACTAGGGCCCGAGTGCCATGAATTCAGATCTGAACATAATATGTTTTCATGAATATATGTGAGTTCTTGATCCTATCTTGCAAGTCAAAGTCACCTACTATGTGTAATGACCTGGCAACCCCGAAGTGACAATAATCGGGACAACTCCCGGTGATGACCGTAGTTTTAGGAGTTCATGTATTCACTAAGTGTTAATGCTTTGGTCTGGTACTCTATTAAGGAGGCCTTAATATCCCTTAGTTTCCAATAGGACCCCATTGCCACGGGAGGGTAGGAAAAAAGATGTCATGCAAGTTCTTTTCCATAAGCACGTATGTCTATATTTGGAATACATGCCTACATTACATTGATGAATTGGAGCTAGTTCTGTGTCACCCTTTGTTATAACTGTTGCATGAGGAATCGCATCCGACATAATTATCCATCACTGATCCAATGCCTATGAGCTTTTCACATATTGATCTTTGCTTAGTTAACTTTTCCATTGCCACTGTTACAATTACTACAAAACTGCTACTGTTACTTTTGCCACTGTTACCGTTACACTATTGGAATTAGCTTATTTGCCGTCCGTCATCTCTTTGTCGTCCTCTGGCGGACAACAACGAAGGTCTTTGCCATCAGCCACAAGGAAACGAATGGCAAAGAAATGGCTGATGGCAAACAAGGTGTTTGCCATCAGCCAACTCTTTGCCGTCCGCTGGCTGACGGCAAAGAAACTATGCCGTCAGCTAGCAGACGGCAAAGAGGTTGGTGGATCCAGTTATTTTGTAACCAACCCAAGCCCACTGGCCTCACCTCTTTGCCGTCCGCAAGCGGACGGCAAATAATGTTTGCCGACCGTTGGCGGACGGCAAAGAGGCGGGTACGTTAGCGGCCGTCCCGCCCCGTCCTCTGTCTCTTCTCTCCACTCTCTCTCTCGTTCCCTCCCCAACCCACAACCGCACCGCCGCCGCTGACCCCGTCTGCCATAGCCGGCCGGCCCGCCGCCACACAACCCTCCCCTGTGCCGCCCCGACCATGTCACCCCGCCCACACTGGCCCGTGCCGCCGCCGACCCTGTCCGGCATAGCTGGCCACCCCGCCGCCCCGCACCCCTCCCCGACCTCCTCCGCGGCCCCGCCGCTCCTTCCATGTCGGCCAGCCGCGCCGCGGCCGTCCCCGCCCCCGACCCCCGACCAACCGCAGCAGCCGCTGCAGCCGCGGGCCAACCGCCCCCGAGGAGCGCCACCCATCGCCGCCCCTCCCCGCCCCATTGCCGCTCTGCCTCGCTGCCGCCCTGTCGCCGCCCCCTCCCAGACCCGTCGCCGCCCCCACGGTGAGCCCCTGCCACCCCCTGTGTCCTATTTCTTTTCTGTTTTTCTGTTTAGATTAGGTTTTTTAGTTTAAGTTTTTTCAGTTTAGGTTTAATTAGTTTAGGTTATTTAGTTTAATTAGTTTAGGTTTAATTAGTTTAAATAGTTTAGTTTTAATTAATTTAGGTTTTTAGTTTAGGTTTAGGTTATATAGTTAGCTAGATTAGATTAATTAGATTAGATTATATTAGACTAGTGTTAGGTTTTAGTTAAATAGTCATAATTAAAGGAAGTGAAAAAAGATGAAAAATAAGAAGAAAAGTAGAATAAGTATAAGGGGGAAGAAGAAGAAGAAGAAGAAGAAGAGGAGGAGGAGGAGGAGGAGGAGAAGAAGAAGAAGAAAGAGGAGAGGAGGAGAAGAAGAAGAAGAAGAAGAAGAAGAAGAAGAAGAAGAAGAAAGAGGAGAGGAGAAGAAGAAGACAAGGAAAAAAGAGACCCCGACCCCCGACCCCCGACACCCCGACACCACGGCACGACACCCCGACCCCCGACACCCTGACACCACACCCCGACCCCGACCCCGACCCCCGACCAACCGACACCCTGACACCACACCCCGACCCCGACACGGCACCCCGGCACGACACCCCGACCCCGACACCCTGACACCCTGACCCATGACCCCCAACACCCTGACACCACACCACACCCCGACCCCGACACCCTGACACCCCGACCCCGACACGACACCCTGGCATGACACCCCGACCCCGACACCCCGACACCCGGACACCACACCCCGACCGCGACCACCGACCATCGACACCCCCACACCTGACACCCCGACCACCGACACCCCGACACCCTGAGACCCCGACAATCGACACCCCGACCCCCCCACCCCGACCCCGACCCCCGACACCCTGACACCACACCCCGACACCCTGACAGCACACCCCGACCCCGACAACCTGACACCCTGACACCCGATCGACCCCGGACATGATGATGATAGAAAAACATCATATATATTTGTGTTGTTCGGGTGTATTTTTATTATGTTCATGATGATGATACACTTAAATTATATACATATTATTATGTTCTTGTTAGGTATCCAATTTTTTATGTTGTACTAATTTCGTTTACTTTTTGTCATTGCAGGTGTAGACAGGATGCTGGGCAAGGGTCCAGAGCGCCCCGAGCCTCCTGCGAGCGCTACTGGGAGGGGTGGTTCCATTATTCCACTCCAGCCCCTCCGGAGAGCGCTACTAGATAGTATGCAGACAACTGCGGCGGGTGCTTCTACTTCGGCTGGGAGAGGTCGGGGAAGGACGAAGAAGGCTGGTAGAGGTGGACGTGGCAGCGGGAGAGGTAGGAAGGCTGCTACGCCTTCCTCGCCGCCACCCTCAGCTGATTCACCCGACCACAGGACTGCTCCGTCTAACGTGGACCCGTCTCGGACTCCGGTCCATGAGCCTCCGGTCACTGATCCTTCGCCCCACCAGACTCAGGTCACCGATCCTTCGGCCCACGTGAGTCCGGTACTAGAGTCTTCGTCCAAGAAGACTCCGGTCACGGGGTCTTCGTTCCAGAAGACTTCGGTCATGGGGTATTCGTCCCAAAAGACTCCGGTCCCGCCATCTTCATCCCACGAGACTCTGGTCCCGCCGTCTTCTTCCCACGAGACTCCGGAGGCTAGTGGCTCGGATGATGGTAGCGAGCACAACTTTTCAGATGATAGCTACAGCGAGGATGAGATGGTTGAGAAGGGCAAGAAGGTCTACAAGCGTGGCGGTACAAAGCTCCCGCCCGTGCCGACGACCCCCGACCAGAGGTGGTTGATTGTGCCTAAAGGGTTGAAGTAAGTGCATTTACTATTTTTTAACCTTTTGCCTTCATGTTCCTTGAAATTAATATCTAATGCGTTTGCCTTGTCATACTACAGGGGCTGGGATTACCCCCGTGACCGTAGTGTCCGCAGGCCCAACCAGGTCCTTCGCACGCTTTGCCGACAGCACCTCCCTGGGTGGGTCACGATGCCCGGTGAGGGTCAGGTTCCACAGCTAGCACTGAGCTGGGAGCTGTACTCTGTTGCCCCGGCCCCTCCAGGGGAGATGGTCGCCGGTGTCGCGTGCGAGACAGTGGCCGACATTGTCTTTCGTCGGTTTTGGGTAATTTCTCCTTTAGAGAATTAAAAATGAACACTACCTACCTAGTGATTGTACTAATCATTGTTGTCTTATTTGATTGCAGACCTTCTACAGGGTTTCAGAGGGACAACAGGAGGCCGCGGCTATGGTTGTCGAAGCCGAGTGCAAGCGCCTACTTCAGAACTTACGGCACGAGGCTCTGGTGCAGGCCGTTCGAGACTACTACGCCTTGCAGGGTATTAGGAGGGCCAAGAAGAAGTGTCGCAGCAAGTTTCTGAGTAGGGAGAAGTACTTGTCCGTAATTATACCTATTCTTAAGGCCTTGAACTTAGTTTTCTTGATTTGATTCGTAGCGCTGAAATTTCTCTTGACTCACTTAGGTGCCCCCGAGATGGTGTGTCGATAAGATGGACTGTTGGGAGGCGTTGGTGGATGCGTGGTGCTCTCCTGAATGGCGGCTTGAACACCAAAGGGCCAAGGATAAACGCGACCAAATGGAAGGTGTGCCACACCATCAAGGCAGCTCCAACCCGTTTGAGTACGGGGATAACTGGGTATGTGGTTTGCCACATGATTCATGCAATTTCTTTCTTCATGGTAGCATTTATCCTTTCCAAAATGACTTAATATGCTTAGTTAGTTAAAATGACATAATAACTACCTTGAATACTTCAATAATGACATAATTAGCTCAATAATGACTTAATATGCTTTAGTTAGTTAAAAATGGCATAACTACCTTCGATAGCTCAATAATGACTTAATATGCTTTAGTTAGCTAAAAAATAGCATAACTACCTTGGATAGCTCAATAATGACATATTTAGCTCTAAAATGACATAATAACCTTTAGATAGCTCTATAAAATGACTTAATATGCTTTAGTTAGTTAAAAAAATGGCATAACTACCTTCGATATCTCAATAATGACTTAATATGCTTTAGTTAGCTAAAAAATAGCATAACTACCTTGGATAGCTCAATAATGACATATTTAGCTCTAAAATGACATAATAACCTTTAGATAGCTCTATAAAATGACTTAATATGCTTTAGTTAGTTAAAAATGGCATAACTACCTTCGATAGCTCAATAATGACATAATTAGCATACTTTGGTCAAAAATGGCATAATAATCTTTCTTAGCTCCAAAATGACCTAAACTTAGCTTATTTTCCTCGAAAGTGACATAATAACCTTTCTTAGCTCCAAAATGACCTATTTACATAGTAATATCATTCTTAATGCTAGCTTGAGCCCTAATTAACTAATATTTTGTTCCTCTCTCTCAGGCGCACTACCACAAGAAGCATGTGCCTTCTGTGTTCGACCTCTATGGCATGGCCCATATGGCCCCGTACAAGAAGGCCAAGGCATTCACTGAGTCTGACCTAGATCCTCCAGAGAACTTCACCAACATCTCCTCCCACCACAAGCTTGTGAAGTACAGAGACGAGGGGAAGACGAGGAAAGGGGAGGACTTTAACCCGAGCCAGGATCCTTTTGATACAGAGCTGGTGATGATATCTGGTGGCGGGAGGTCCCATGGCTCTCAAGCCATTGCTGATGGACTGATACGTTGTCCTAAGACTCTCCCGCAGATCAAGAAGCGCCAGAGTAGCTCTTATCCTGAGATAACGCCTCGTGCACGGCCCGAGGAGCTCGCCGTGGCGGTTAGTTATACGGACTCTCTGACCTTTCCTCCATTACATTGTGTGTGCGTCCGTCGATGATTACAATGCTAACGTGGAGTGTTGTGTTGGAGGCAGCGGTTCAAAAAGAGAGATTGAAGACCCAGGAGCATTTGGAGGAGGCAAAAAGGGGGGCGGCGGAGAGGGAGAGGGAGAGGGAGGAGAAGACGGCTAAGCTATTGGAGGAGGAGAGGAACCAGAATGAGGCGTCTCACCGGGCCCTATACGAGCTCATCGTGGTACGTTTCTTGTGCATATTAGCCCAATCATGCACGTAATGTTCGCATTACTAACTAATATGACTGACTCGTGAGAACCAAATGTGCAGACCATGTGCGAGAAAAACGGTCAGGCCCCTCTGCCGATGCCCCAGATTGCTCCGGCAGGCACGGTGAGTTTGATTTGAATGGTCCTTAGTTACTACTATTCAAATTTCAGTTTGCATCATGCTAACGAGACATTATTGGAAATGATCTTTGGTTCAGCATGGCTCCCGACAAGCATCGACCAATCCTTCCACGTCTGCCAATGCCGGAACCCCGACCGGTCCTTCACCTCTGTCTGCCAAAGGCGCAACCCCGACCATTCCTACACCTCTGTGATAACGGTATTTTTCTTCTTATTTAGCCTGTTTAGTCCATTTATGACATAATTTAGCCTATTTAGTCCACAAATGACATAATAAGATGAAGAAAATCAAGGAAGAGGAAGGAAAGAAGGAATATGAAGAAAAGAAGAAGAAGAAGTTCTTCTTCTTCTTCTTCTTCTTCTTTTCCTCCCCTTACTTGTTTTTATTCGTAAATGGCATCATAACCTTGCTAACCTCATAAATGTCATATACTTAGCTTGTTGTCCTCTAAAATGACACAATAAGCTTAGTTAGGTCAAAAATGGCATAATTTGCTATGTTAGATAAAAAATGGCATTCTTCTTCTTATTTAGCCCATTTAGTCCATTTATGACATAATTTAGCCTATTTAGTCCATAAATGACATAATAAGATGAAGAAAATCAAGGAAGAGGAAGGAAAGAAGGAATAGGAAGAGAAGAAGAAGAAGAAGTTCTTCTTCTTCTTCTTTTCTTCTTCTTCTTCTTCTTCTTCTTTTGCTCCTCTTACTTGTTTTTATTCATAAATGGCATCATAACCTTGCTAACCTCATAAATGTCATATACTTAGCTTGTTGTCCTCTAAAATGACACAATAAGCTTAGTTAGGTCAAAAATGGCATAATTTGCTACTTTAGCTCAAAAATGGCACTTTTCTTCTTCTATTTTTCTTCCTCTTCTTCTTCTAACTTTCTTGTTTCCCATTTTGCAGATATAATTCACTATATGGAAGCTTGCATGGATGGAGTGCTTGTTTCTCTGTTCTTCTTTTTGTTTTTATTGAAGAATAGTGTGGAACTTGTTATATGGATGCATGGAACAATGTGTTGGATGAATATTGTGATAGTAGTGTAAGATGTATGGATGACACTATGTTTCTTATGTATGTATATATGTCGTCATGGATGGAGCTATATATGTGTTGCATAGATCATATGTCTGCTGTGCCTGTGAAAAAAAATATGTATATCTGTGTGTGAATTCCAGTGAAATTAAATGGATATAAATGAAAACAGGGGATATATAGCCTCTTTGTCGTCTGCTAGCGGACGACAAAGTTGCTGTCCGCTAGCAGACGGCAAAGAGTACACGTGGAAGCTTCCTGTTGACACTGGGAACACTGGCTGCCTATTTGGTCAGCTATGTCGTCTGCTGGCGGACGACAAAGACCTTTGAATCTTTGCCGTCCGTTGGCGGACGGCATAGCTGGCCACGTGGCAGCTTCCTAGTGCTGGCCTAACTGTGCTCTTGGCTGTCCGCTGGCGGACGACAAAGACCTTTGAATCGTTGCCATCCGGTGGCGGACGACGAAGAGCGCCGTTAACGCCCTAACGGCTCTGACGCCACCCCACTGCCGTCTGTAGTCTTTGCCATCAGCTGGCCTCAGACGGCGGGCGACACAATCGTTTGCCGTCAGTTTCGCAAAAGCGGACGACAAAGAAGGCCTTTGCTGGCACCTGTTCAGACGGACAGTTTGCCGTCTGCTGGAGGAGGGCAAAGATGTTTGCCGTCCGGGTTCTATGCCTTTGCCGTCTGCCATGGCGGACGGCAAAGATGCTGTTTCCAGTAGTGTTACTTCCATATTACTTTGCTACTAAACACTTTGCTACAGATATTAAGTTTTCCAGGTGTGGTCGAATTAACAACTCAACTGCTAATAGTTGAGAATATTCTTTGGCTCCCCTTGTGTCGAATCAATAAATTTGGGTTGAATACTCTACCCTCGAAAACTATTGCGATCCCCTATACTTGTGGGTTATCAAGACTATTTTCTGGCGCCGTTGCTGGGGAGCATAGCTCTATTCTTTGTGTCACTTGGGATTTATATCTGCTGATCACTATGAGGAACTTGAAATATGAAAAAACAAAGATTTATCCCTCAACTACGAGGGGAGGTAAGGAACTGCCATCTAGCTCTGCACTTGATTCACCTTCTGTTTTGAGTAAACTTGCGACACCTACTCCTGCTATTGATTCTGATAGGTCGCATGTTATTGATGATGCCACTTCTGCTTTGCATGATATTTATAATGAAACTACTTCTATGCTTGATACTACTGTGCCATTAGGTGAATTTCTTGATGAACAACTTGCTAGGGTTAGAGAGAATGAAATTATTGAAACTGATAATAATGATGAAAGTGATGATGAAGATTCTCCCCCTAGATATGAATTGCCTGATGTTCCTAAGGGTTATGTTATGGATGAAGAAACTGCAAGAGATCTTTTTTGCTTGCAAAGATAGATATGATCTTAAGGAACTGTTACCTAAGCTGAAAGAAAAGTCTTTGAATGCTAGAATGAAATATGACCCTGCTTTTGCTACCTCACCTATCTTTATTACTGATAAGGATTATGATTCCTCTGTCGATCCTGAGATAATTACTTCGGTTGAATCTGATCCTTTTTATGGCTATGGATCAGAAACTGTTGTGGCACATCTTACTAAATTAAATGATATAGCCACCCTATTTACTCATGAGGAAAAAATCCGTTACTACTATATCCTTAAATTATTTCCATACTCATTAAAGGGTGATGCTAAAACATGGTTTAATTCTCTTGATCCTGTTTGTGTGCGTAGTCCCCAGGATATGATTTATTACTTCTCTGCTAAATATTTCCCCGCCCAGAAGAAACAAGCTGCCTTAAGGGAAATATATAATTTTGTGCAAATTGAAGAAGAGAGTCTCCCACAAGCTTGGGGGAGGCTTCTCCGATTACTTAATGCTTTGCCTGATCATCCTCTTAAGAAAAATGAAATACTTGATATCTTTTATAATGGACTAACCGATACTTCCAGGGACCACCTGGGTAGTTGTGCTGGATGTATTTTCAGGTAAAGAACCGCTGAGCAAGATGAATTGCTATTGAATAATATATTGAGTAATGATAATGATTGGACACTTCCTGAACCAACTCCTAAGCCAACTCCGAAAAAAATGTAGGGGAACGCAGTAATTTCAAAAAACTTCCTACGCACATGCAAGATCATGGTGATGCATAGCAACGAAAGGGGAGAGTGTAGTCCACGTACCCTCGTAAACCATAAGCAGAAGCGTTATGACAACGCGGTTGATGTAGTTGTATATCTTCACGATCCAACCGATCCTAGTACCGAAAGTACGGCACCTCCGCGATCTGCACACGTTCGGCTCGGTGATGTCCCATGAACTCTCGATCCAGCTGAGTCTTGAGGGAGAGCTTCGTCAGCACGACGACGTGATGATGGTGATGATGAAGCTACCGGCGCAGAGCTTCGCCTAAACACTGCAACGATATGACCGAGGTGTATTATGCTGGAGGGGGGTGTCGGTGTCAAAACCCGTGGATCTCGGGTAGGGGGTTCCGAACTGTGCGTCTAAGGTCAATGGTAACAGGAGACAGGGGACATGATGTTTACCCAGGTTCGGGCCCTCTTGATGGAGGTAATACTCTACTTCCTGCTTGATTGATCTTGATGAATATGAGGATTACAAGAGTTGATCTACCACAAGATCGTAATGGCTAAACCCTAGAAGTCTAGCCTGTATGATTGTGATTGCCTCTACGGACTAGGCCCCTCCGGTTTATATAGACACCGGAGGGGGCTAGGGTTGTACAAAGTCGGTTACAGAGAAAGGAATCTACATATCCGAACGCCAAGCTTGCCATCCACGCAAAGATGAGTCCCATCCGAACACGTGAAGAAGTCTTTTGTCTTGCATCTTGATACCCCATCAGTCCGGCCCATGTTACATAGCCCGGACGCCCGAGGACCCCTTAATCCAGGACTCCCTCAGTAGCCCCTGAACTAGGCTTCAATCATGATGTGTCCGGCATGCAGATTGTCTTCGGCATTGCAAGGCGGGTTCCTCCTCTGAATACTCCAAAACAGCCTTCGAACACAGAAAACGTGTCCAGCTCTGCAAAACAAGTACCACACATATCCGCAAAGAGTATAATATTTCACTAGTCCAATTAGATGACAACTTTTGTAGCGTGACATCACGTCCCTACCCGGTCATTATTTCGAACCGTTTTGTAGCCTCCCACTCCACATTTTGGGATGTGGTTTTATTGGCACGTCTTGTCCAAGCAGAGATCGTGTCCCCTTATTGCGGGATTCTTATCAATACGGGTGTGGGTAATCCAACCGCTCCGTTGGCATGATTCCTTGGGAATAGGCAAGTTTTAAGGCCCATGAGGAGGCGTTCGATATTCATCGCCTTTATAAAGGAGCACAGACCCGTCTTTCTCCTCTACGCCTACCTCTTCCTTAACCCTTCCATCCTCGAGTTCAAGCACCCAAGTTTTAACTTAATTGCTCCAAGCCTCCCAGTCATGTCCGGACCCAGCCTCCAAGGCCGGTGGGTGGCCTCCTCTGTCACAGAGGAGGATATCGCGAAGTTCCGGGCGGCAAGGTACCTGACAGCGGAAATGCTCCACAGGCTCCCTGCTAAGGGGCAGGTTATTCCCTCACCCAGATCAGAAGAGAGGGTCATATTCGTCTCCCACTTCCTTTGGGGGCTAGGGTTCGCTCTCCACCCCTTCGTTCGTGGCCTCATGTTCTATTACGGGCTAGATTTTCACGATCTAGCTCTGGACTCCTTTCTTCACATCTCGGCGTTCATCGTCATTTGCGAGGCCTTTCTCCGCATTCCCCCACACTTCGGCTTATGGCTCAAGACCTTTAATGTGAAGCCGAAGGTAGTCGACAGGGATCAAGCGGAGTGTGGAGGTGCTATGGTGAGCAAGCTCACCAATACTCTTTGGCCAAAAGGCTCCTTCACGGAAACTTCCAACCTATGGCAGCGGGAGTGGTTTTACATCACTGAACCCCGTGGAACCAAGTGGGCAGCTACACCCGCGTTCCAATCCGGCCCTCCATTACGACTCGCATAATGGATTAATAAGGGGCTGGACTGGGGATCAACTGATGAAGTGCAGATGCTACAAAGCCGCATCCGGAGTCTCCTTGAAAAGAACACCGCCAGGTACTGCCGTGCCAGCAACGGCCTCTCCGCCTGTGGGAGTTTAATCCGGAAGGACCACACACCCTTCAGCACTTCTTCAGCGTGACGCACAGAGGGATGTGGAAGTTATTCTTCGGAGCCCTAAAGCAGTGGCCGGATACAACCGAGGACATCGTCCTCGAATGCAACCATCCGGATACCTTGGTAAGCACTCAACTCCCGCACACAGCTTAGTTGATTATCCCATATTAATATACTAAGAAACCTGTCTTTGACCAGGGATGGATAAAGAAAGAGGAACAAATTAGGTGTTCGACTCCACTTCACGAAGACTCGGCTGATCCTGTATGAACAAGGATGCTGGCCCCGGCGCCGTATCAAGTGCCAGCGAAGGAGGACAAGGAGGAGAGCAAAAAGGCCAAAAGGTGGCCTCCACTCTAAAGGTACACCGGACGCTATGTCCGGGGAGACTGGAGCTCCGTCTTCTGAAGACGAAGGGGAGGGAGGAGCGGATATCCCTTCTCCCTATGGGAAGAAAAGGACTGCCTCCAAAGATTTGGAAGCTGAGGCTCCCAAGAGAGGGAAGATGTCCCCGTCAGGCGGTTCGAAAGACGACGATTTCGCGTAGTTCCTCCGTAAGGACAAGCCTTTGGCCGAATCATAAGTGAACAAGGGTGTTCTAAACATATCATGTCCCGTCAGGTTACAAGGGTAACATCTAAAATATATGTTTGCAGTCCGGCCCGCAGTCTTCCTCAACAGTCCTCCTCCTTGGGGGATCTGCTTCCAGGGATGATGGAAAGCGAGACGCCTCCACAGGCTTCCTCACCCAATAGGACGGACGACTTCGAGGTGTCGTCCCGGAGGATCTCTCCCGATCAACAAGTGGTGCGGGGGACAATGAAGACAAAGCCCGAAGGTGATACTTCGGTCGTCTAGGGTCCGGGATGTGCAGCCCCTACGGGGACCAACAATAAAGGCCCCGGACTATCCGGTTTACAGCCGAAGACGACGATAGGGTCGAGTAAACATATCCCTTGAAAGGGAGTTCGTACTCCCGCAGCCGCTTCCAGGAATGCGAAGGTGCCGGATACATTGATGGATATGTTGGAAAACGTGTTTGTCTCGTAGGAACATCATACCTTAATGGGTACGGTAATTGAAAAGGATTATGTCCGCGAGAAGCGGATTGAATGAAGCCTTCACGGGCCTGCTAAGAGGCTTCAAGTTATGCAATGTAGTATTTTCAATTGCTCCCTACATGCAAAATGCACCTGTGTATAGATAGTGGCCCCTAAGACTTTGGTCGGCCTTGACAGGGAGGTGACCAGAGGGTCAAAAAGATATGCTCAGGAAATATCCTAATTAGTTTGAACACGGGCTGTTACATCAATGGCGACTACCCCCCATGTGGAAGTGGCAGATTTAAAGAAAAAAACTTGAGTCAGTGGATGAGGACATTACTCTTATTAACAGGCGGCTCGACGAGGCACAAGGTATGTTTTGGGGTAGGCAACTTATGCATGTATAATAATATGAGCACGAAGCTGAGAATTATATACTGGGACATGCATAATTGCAGATGGTGCTGCCGCGGTTGAGACTCTTCGGGCTGAACTTGCCCGGGCCAAGGAGCAAGCCAGAGTGAGCAGTTCGGCTGTCAAGAAGGTAGTTGCTGATTTAAAGGCCGAACAAGCCACTCGGTGCCAGTGTGAGGAGAAAATATATACCATGGCGCGAGAGCTAAAGGATGCGACTACCCAATGTAAATCACTCAAAAAGGACAACAAAGCCAAGATGACCGATCTCGACAAGGCCTTACAAGAGGCGCGAGGGGTGCGATCCGAGTCAAGAGCGGCTCGGGAGGAGATTCGTCAAGCTGGGGAGATAGCGGCTGGTAAGCCCTTTTACAGACTAAATTCGGCGATCCAAAGTATGCCCCGCTTAATCAAATGTGGAGTTCTCCAGACTCATTGTTGGACCTGCTGAAGAGTGTCGCCGATGCGGCGCAGTTTTACCAAGCGCAAGACGGACGTGCAGTGGAGAAGCTTTTCTGGTCATAGTTCGACGGGCCAAAGCGTCGGCCGTTGCTGAACGAACAAATGGCCCAGTGTTCCGAGCTCCACAAGGTGTCTAGAGCTGCCATGGAGGAAGTCCTGGTCCGGCTATGGCCAACTGAGCCAATTCCGAACAGTTATTTCGGTTTGGTGCAACGACTTGTTGATGCAGTGCCGCGTATCGATATTGTTAAGAGGTCGGCATGCATTGAAGGTGCACGGATGGCCTTTGCCTGCGTCAAGACGTACTGGGAAAAAATGAAGGCCACCGATGTTGCAGCAAACAGTCCATTCGAGGGCAAGGACCATGGTACGCCGGAGCAATATTTTGAGAATGTCCTAGAGGGCGCCCGCTTGATAGAGGGTCAATGCTCGAAAGATATTATGTTCGAGTGAATGTATCAGAACAATATTATGATATATTAAGGATGTGTTATATTTATGCCTATTGCCTGAAAGGCATTTCCTCCTTTGCGGCCATTTTTTTAATCTGAAAGTTTGCCAGTCATCGGCTTCAGCCCCCTCGCATATAATGCGGGGGTGTTCGGAATAGAAACTAACCACACTTGATCCAACATCTTGGTCCTTGAAGGAGGTGTCAGTGCGGCAAACTAGGCAATCAGACTATAGGGCTTTAACACCTTCACTTAGCCATCGGAGTTTGGTGGTGGGTCTACGATATAGCCCCTTGTATGTATGCGGTTATTCGAATACATCTGCGCTACATAAATGACTGGGAAACGGTCCTTCGTGTTACATGGAAGAAATCGCAAAAGATTTTAATAAGTCACCGAGTGGTTGACCAGCTCTCGCCATATCATGACAGTCAGTTTCCGGCTTTCTCTACTGAGGTGTTTAACGAGGTAAACCGGAAACACAATCGCAGTAGTTCTCCCTTTACTACCCTAGCCGACGGAGCGGAACGTAAGGTAGTAAGCACAGGAGCCGGGCAACCCAACTATTGACCAAAGACATGATTCGGAGCTGATGCATATAAGGCCAAACTCATGACGCCGAAGTATGATGTAGAGCTATTCGGACTTGTTGGCAGTTAATATGTTGCCGTACTGAGCCCCTGGCGATTAGTGCTGAGCTGTGTATGTGGAACCACCGAAGAGGTAAAGTATAGTTCTATGAGGAAAAGTAAGTACTAAAGACGGATTATGTTCACTGGAATCTGATTGATACGTCGAACGCAATCTTACGGATTATAACACCCCTTCCCAGGTCATTTTACATGCCAGGGGTCGAAGGCTGAGGAAAAAGGCTATATCCAGGTTTAAAATAGAGTGTTTGGTCTACAAAAAATCTTTTGAACCTCCTGTCGCACGTCTGCGCTGCCTTTGCTTCAGCGAAAAGATTCCTTAACAGGTATAGCCGTTGGTCATTTATACGGAGCCGAACTCGAAAAGAGTCCTTGCAAGTTCATAGGATGAACAAGTTTTGATTCACCTGTAGTAAAAGATAAAAAATAGTTAGAAAAAAGAAGAAGGCTATAGGAGTGCGAACCTCATTGTAAGCCTGTCCGTATTGTGCCTCCGCCGATGACCAAGGTATTTTAAATGCATAATGATGCATGCGCGATACAAACTTCGCGAGTATATGAGGCAAACGACGGAGGTCGAACTGCTAATCTAGCTCTGAAATTGACCGGTCCTGCTTAGTAGAGGCCGGCGGCTTAATGGCCGATGAGATACGCGGCTTAATGGGGCCGCTTTGTAGTTTGGCTGCAATAGCCGCAGTATGCTCCTCTGTACAGAGGGAGCGTTCCGTATTTCCGTCTATCATGATGACACCTCATGGACCGGGCATCTTAAGCTTTTGATAGGCGTAGTGTGGGACCGCATTAAAACGATAAAAAGTAGTCCGTCCGAGCAGTGCATGATAGCCACTACGGAATGGGAAAATATCGAAGATCAAGTCTTCACTTCAAAAGTTGTTCGGCGAACCGAAGACGACTTCCAATGTGATTGAGCCCGTACAGTGAGCTTCTTCGCCGGGTATTACCCCTTTGAAGGTAGTTGTGGTGGGCTTGATCCTTGAGGGATTAATGCCCATTTTGCAAACAGTGTCTTGATAGAGCACATTAAGGCTACTGCCGCCATCCAGAAGGACTCGTGTGAGATGGAATCCATCAATAATTGGGTCCAGGACCACAGCTGCCGAGCCTTTGTGATGGATTCCTGTTGGGTTGTCATTGCAATCAAAAGTGATCGAACAGGCTGCCCACGGGTTAAGTTTTGGTGCGACCGTCTTTATGGCGTAGTCGTGTTGTGGTACGCGCCTGCGCTCCTTTGTAGGAATATGCGTCACAAATATCATGTTTACTGTTTTTACTTCGGGGGGGATTGCTTCTGTCCCCCAGTGTTCGGTTGGCGAGTCTCTTCGTCAGCGCTGTCACTGGGCGGCCCTTCCCCTTGTGTTCGACATTGAGCTTCTGTTGGTATGATTGGCTGGTTTATCAGGGGTACCATGGATCTGGCAGGGTCGGTTTAGTATCTTGTCTAGACTGGATGGTTCATCTCTGTTTGCCTTGAATGGCTTCTTCCGTTGACCGGATTTGGAGCCGCTGAATCCGGCGTTGACCGTCGTGTCCTGCGTTCCTTCATTATTGCTTCGACGCGTGCGTTTATTGCGTCGTCGTTAGCCGTTGCCATCCCGGGATTCGGAAGTGCTCGGATCGCTGGTGCTATTGCTTCTACGAGCCAGCCAGCTATCTTCTCCCGCACAAAAGCGGGTCATTAGCACGGTGAGGGCTGCCATGGATTTCGGTTTTTCCTGGCCGAGGTGGCGGCCGAGCCACTCATCTCGGACGCTATGCTTAAAGGCCGCCAGGGCTTCGACGTCCGGACAATCGACAATTTGGTTCTTTTTAATTAAGAACCTAGTCCAGAGCTTCCTGGCTGACTCTCCGGGCTGTTGAACTATGTGAGTTAAGTCATCGGCATCCGGAGGTCGGACATATGTACCTTGGAAGTTGTCGCGGAAGGCGTCTTCCAAGTCCTCCCAGCTACCAATGGAGTTTTCGGGCAGACTATTCAACCAGTGCCGAGCTGGTCCCTTGAGTTTTAGCTGGAGGTATTTGATGGCATGAAGATCATCACCGCGGGCCATATGAATATGGAGAAGAAAATATTCAATCCATACCACCGGGTCTGTTGTCCCATCATACGATTCGATGTTCACGGGTTTAAACCCTTCCGGGAATTCGTGCTCCATTACTTCATCAGTGAAGCAGAGGGGGTGTGCGGCGCCTCTATATCGGGCCAAGTCGCGACGTAGCTCGGATGGAGTCCGTCTGCGGTTTTCGGCCCGGGTGTGATTATTCTTGTCACGTCCGGCTGGATAGCCATCATGGCGCGTCGGGGCACGCCCCCGCGATCCGTAGATCAATCTGGTCTGACCTGCTCTATTGTCCAGGTCTTGCCGCAGGCCATATGTATATCCCCGAGCTGTTGTATCTCTGCCACTACTAGGAAAATGCTTATAGATAGAAGTTTAGCAGTAGCGCCTGTTTAAGCACCCACGCTACTGGTATTTACCAGTAGCGCCTTGTACAAAACACGCTACTACTACTAAATAACAGCAGCGTTTGTTAGCTTGGGCCGCGCTGCTATTACATGGGCCGCAAGGCAAAAACGGTAGCCCACTTACCTGTAGCGTTTGTTTCAAACGGGCGCTACAACTGGTGGGCTTAGCTGTAGCGCCAGCCTCTACCCAGCGATACTACTAGAGGAAAAGAAAACCGGCCCGAGCGCCCCCACCCCCTCACTCTCACATTATCGATCCCCTCCGCCCGACTATGCCACCGCGGCTAGGGTTCTTCCCCGGCTGCCTCACCCCCGTCGACGGCGCCATGTGCCGCCACCACGCGCAGTCGCCTCTCGCCTCCTCCGACGCTCCAGCCCCATAAGTCCCCCTCGATCTCCTCCTCCCTGCGCGCGCCACCACTAGCTAGGCTCCGATCGATTCGCCGTAGTGACTCACCAACGGTCATAGGAAGCCATCCACCATGTCCTGCCACTCTTTGGACGTGGCACCACGTTGCCGCCGCCGCTGAGCAGGCTGCCAATGAAGTTGTCCCGGAGCACGTCTGGCGTGGCCACGAGCCGCTCGATCTGGGTCATCTGCCCGATCTTCTCGGCGAGCGTCATCCTCCCAAGAAGAGTGTGTAGAGCGTCTAGACACGATCCTCCACAGGCTTGGTGGCATCCTTGTAGAGCACGTAGTCAGCGTCGGTGCCTCCGAGCACGGCCCAGAAGAGAAGCAGGGCTGCCCGGCGAGAGCAGCCTGGGGCGCCGAGCCTCAGTGATGCGAGGAGCCATGGCATCATCGCGTGTGGATTGTTTTTGGCAACCACCGGTGGGAGGGATGGTTGTTTAGTGCCAGTTGCCATCATGGTAGGGGGATGTTAGCTTAAGCGTTGTTTTCCACTGCTTAATTTGCCAGAGCAGAGCAGCATGTTTTGCTTGCACAAAAGAGATAGAAAAGTAGAGAGAGTAGAGAGAGGGGTTAGGTGAGAGTAGAGAGAGGGGTTAGGTGAGGAACTAATCCAGATGCACAAGTTTGGTCAGCGAAACTTGGTCGAATCCAGGAGACACAAAAGGAAGCGGGTAGAGGCGGGAGGGAGGGATTGAGGGCAGCAGAAGGGAGCGAGTGAACTGAGCTGAGGGAGGGGGGATTAAGGGCAGCAAAAGGGCGGAGGCTTGGTTTCTTCTTCTTTGGCTGCTGTCCCTGGAGCTGTGGCGGTGGAGGCGGTGCCTAGTGTTCTAGGGTTTAGAGAGGGGTTCTCTCTCTCGTCCTGCCTTGGCTTTTATTTAGTGGCGGCGGCGGCGGTGCTTAGTGTTCTAGGGTTTAGAGAGGGGTTCTCTCTCTCGATTGAACTACTTTTGCTTGTCTGCTTGCGCAATAATGGCAATATGCCATTTATCTTATTATTAGGCTCTGTTTGGGTTACATGATCTCTATTAGGTTATTGTCTGAACTAAACTACAATTTAGTTGTTATTTTGCTTGCCATGTGAACCTGATGTGTATTCTCTATGGTGTGAACCTGATGTGTATATTATTCAAAACCTGATTTGTATTGAAAACTTTATGTTTACTTTTTGGATCGTTGATCCTTTAATCATATTGCTTTAGGGAAATGGCGCCACCACCACCACCACCACCATGTCGACAGTGCAAGTCAAGGTGCGCCAGCAGCCTTGCAACTGGCACGCTGTTCGGCATCTACTTCGAGTCTAGTTTTCTTCATGCGGCCGTAATAAATTATATGAAACTAGTAACCACTATTTTGTTTTTAGTGTTATAGGCATTAATGCATCGTGTATATATCATTTTGCTTTTTGTACACAAATTGCCCCATGCAATGTGAGGTCAGAATTAAACAAGCTGACCGGAGACTCTGTGACCCTTGAGGCTCCTAGGGGCCCATACACTAGGGAAGTCGAGAAAGGACGAAATATGACGCAGGTGGGAGGAGATGGATGGCTCCGTTTCATCACCCACATGCGTATCACGGGTGGTGAGTTGATCAGCTTCTCCTCCAGAGCAAAAAGACCCAAATTGGCCATGATTTATGTCAACATAGCAGAAGATGATGAAGATGATGAGGATGATGAGGATGATGATGACCCACTTGGTGAAGCCATCGTAGCTCAAAATGAGGTTGAGCGAGGAGGAGGTGTGCAACCTATGGGACATCATTCCGCCACGTGCTGACTTCGTCGGGGTGCCATTCGTGACCCGCTTGACAAGTACCATGGTTGATCGGCATTGTTCGCACACGAACACGTCACCGTGTACCCTCGACGCCGGGAGTGATGCACCGCAGCTCACGTCGAAGGAGACCCGGCCGGAAGCGCGGTACGCAGGCAATCCGGCGGGTGCTTTTGAGGACCCGAAACCCCACACGCCCGGGAGGGACCCCGTCTGGATGCCGGATGGCTATGGGCTGCCCTAGGTCGACTTGATCGCCCCTAGGGCCTCGTGGATCGCCGCCCTACGACAAGAAGAACGAACGAAGAACGAGGAAGAAGAAGAACTAGGGTTAAGGAGAAAAGATAAAAGATAAAAAGTGGTAGATGATTTTGTCGATTGTGTGTTGTTCAATCGGCCGTCACCCCTTAGGTATATAAGAGGCGGATGGACTTCCCGTTCAAGGAAAAGGCTTGGATTCACATCCAAAACCCTACTCAAATTCGGATTGGTTTTGTCTGAACTTTTCAAAAGTGTTCGGTTTAAACTGGCTGCACCTTGCGGGTCTTTTTTGTGCTGGTAAACCATCTGTCGGGACCGCGATTCCAAGTCACACCGATCTAGCCTGTAACACCTCATATCACTTTGCGGCCTCACGCACGGTACTCCCACGGGTGTCGCCTACCATGGCCCGGGACCGTTTGCGCCTTTTGGCTCACGTATATGACAATGTCGCTAGCATCCATATGACAGAGAACCCGGGCCGACATGGCTAGTCGTGAACCCAAAGCGGCACTAACGTATGGGGACAGGCATACATGAGTCAACATCGAACGTGTCGGTCAGCAGCGTGCGAATCCGGGCTGTAGCACTGGGCTAACAGGACTCCGGGAACCCGGGCTGTAGCAGGCTAGGCAGGACTCCGGATGTCACCGCGTGACATTTCCCCGAAGGGACAGACACAGGAACGATATGAAACACATGCCGGCTAGTCAAGTGTCCAGAGCAGTAGTGCTGGGCTAGCAGGACTCCGGTGAACCGGGCTGTAGCGGACTACTATGGCTCAAGGAGGCACTAGACTACATTTCCCCATAAGAGAGGCTGCTAAGGATAGACAACTAGATTGTCGGATCCCACACATACCAAGCATTTCAATCATACACACAATATGCTCGATATGTGCAAATACAACATGGCGTCACAACAAGACTCTACGACTCAGAGTATTTATTCATTAGGCTCCGGAGAGCGAGATATTACAAACTAGGGTCTCATGACCCAACATTCAGAGCATACAAGTCAAAGCACATGGGGAAGCTTAACATGTCTGAGTACAGACATCTACAAATGAAAAAGGCTGAGAAGCCTGACTATCTACCAGATCCTGCCGAGGGCACAAGATCGTAGCTGAGGTAACAAGCTAAACGTCGAAGTCCACACGGAACTACTAGCGAGACTGACTTCTCTCTGCAAAACATAGAATAGGCAAACGTGAGTACAAATGTACCCAGCAAGACTTACATCAGAACTATCTACATATGCATCGGTATCAACAAAGGGGGTGGTGGAGTTTAACTGCAGCAAGCCAGCTTTGACTCGGTGGCTATCCTGAACTACGACTGCAAGTAACTCTTTTGAGGTGGCGCACACGAGTCCACATATTCACCATATCAATACACCACTATGGATCCGCTCCCGTCTCCCTACGAGAACGCCATCCATAGCACTCACGCTTATCTTGCGCATTTTAGAGTATCCACTTTCACTTGTCTATGAACTGTTATAGGCAACCCAGAAGTCCTTTACCGCGGACACGGCTATTCGAATAGATCATATTAACCCTGCAGGGGTGTACTTCGTCACAAACGCTCTCGCCACTTACCACCATGTACACGTCGTGTACCTCGACAACCTTCAAGCGGAAGCCTGGCGAGGGAGTCGGCCATGACCTGACTAACCACACAAGTCTCTAGTCCAGGTTTATCGCCTATTCGGGTTCCATCCGCAAGGAGATCCGGCCGGGGTGTCGCTCACGGCCCCAAACGATGTGTGCAGGGTTCCCAAGCCCACCATCCGGGTGCCACTCGGTACACCAGGCCACGTGTGCCTAGTCTGTCCCAAGCCCACCTGTACCGGGTGCCACTTGGTAGACTACTAACACTACCTACAAACACCAGAAACTAGTTGCAACTCCTGGACAGAGATCAGGTTGATTAATAAGTCGAGAGAGCTTGGAGCGCCCGGAGCCCAATGTGTGGTAGTAACTGTTCATGGATCACAAACACAGAACTCAGTTCCTGAGGACGGTTTCAATGAGACAACCCACCATGTACTCCTACATGGCCTCTCACCGCTACCTTTACCAAATCGTGTTCACACACTTAGCTCCCAACAGTAGGACATGATCACCACTTCCAATTCATTCCCGATGAATCAGACCTGACACAACTCTAAGCAATAGCAGGCATGACAAACAAGCATGAATGAGTAGGCACATCAGGGCTCAAACAACTCCTACTCATGCTAGTGGGTTTCATCTATTTACTGTGGCAATGACAGGTCATGCAGAGGATAAAGGGGTTCAGCTACCGCAGCAAGTAACAGATAGATCATTGTTGTCCTAATGCAGTAAAAGAGAGCAGGAGCGAGAGAGTGGGATTGTATCGGAATGAACAAGGGGGTTTTGCTTGCCTGACACTTCTGAAGATAGCATTGAGTCTTCATCAGTGTCAACGATCACAACGCCGGAACATCGTCTACCGAGAGGGGACAAATACCGGCAACAGAGAAGAAATACAATCAATGCAATGCACAATATGATGCATGATCATGACATGGCAATATGCTGTGGTTTGGGCTAATGCAACTAGCAGCAAGTTAAATGGAGTTGGCTTGAATCAAAGATTCAAATTCAAACTCCATATGTGATTTCTTAAATGCCATTTAATTGAATTGTCCTAAACAGTAGTCATAAGTTGTTCTAACATGCATGGAAATGGTACAGATGGATAGATTGGATTTTTCTGATCATTTTTCATATATAAATGTTTTCCATCTGAGTTATAGATTATTTTCTATGATTTTTAGAAGTTTATAGGATTTTCTGAAATTTCCTGAATTATTTTAAATCCCGAAAAGGATTAATTGCGTCATGCCTGTGTCAGCGGTCAACTGGGTTGACCCAGGTCAAACCTGACGTGTGGGGGCCACACGTCAGCGACACAGGGCTAATCCCGGTCAAACCCAGCGCTGACTGAGGTTTGACCAGGCCTAGGGCCCACTGTCAGTGGTTGTGGGCGGTTTAAGCAGCGGGGTTAGCGCCTAATGACGGTGCCACGTCATCGGTCGCCGGAGCCTTGCCGGCGGCGACCAAAACGACGGCGGCTCGGCTCGGGTTTGAGCTACGGGGGGGTGGTTTGGTGAGCTAAGGGCACCGGGGAGTAGCTCTTGCTCGTCCGCATCCAAAGGACCGGACGGGAGGCAGCGGGGTGGCCGGGAGCAGCGCCGGCGGCGAGCAAGGCGGCGGCCGGAGTTCGGACGGGGCTGGGTTCGGCGCTACGGTGCACGGGAGGAGGAGCTGGTGGTGTCTACGGGCTCCTGGTGCTGCGTTGAGCACAGCGGTGAGCTTGGCTTCGAGCCACTGTGGCTCTAGCCACGTCGGCGACGAGGCACGGCGGCGGTGAGGTTCGGCCGCGGTGGTTAGTGGGGCTAGAGGAAGGAATCGACGGCGGGGAGAGAGGGGCTGGGGTGAGGGGCTCACGGCGGTTGCAGCGGAGGCCTCTTCGAGCTCGGGGAAGGCCGGACGGCGACGAGTCGACGATGGGGATCCGCGGCGGCCGACGATGAAGAAGAGGTCAGGGACGGTGTTTTGAGGCGTCTGGCGTCGAGTGGGTCGACGGGGAGGATGAGGGCGTCGAGGCGGAGGTCGTGGACTCATCTGCAGGGCGAGGGGTGGCCGGTGGCCATGGCTACGGCGAGCGGCGGCTGCGGCTGCGCTCGGGTGAGTGCGCGCGAGAGGGAGCAGAGGAGGGGAAGGGGGTCCAGGGAGAGAGCGAGGGGGTTGAGCGGGCGACGTGGGCGTCGTCCGGATCCTCCAGAGGCGCGGGCGGCAAGCAGGTGACGCCGTGGCGCGCGCGGCGGCGTCGCGGTGTCCCTCCTCTGCCTACTGGCAGAGGTAGGCGATGACTGGCACCAGGCCAGTGGGCTGGGCCGTGCTGGGCCAGGCCAGGTAAGCGCCAGGTAAGACTCCTTTCTCTCTCTTTTCTTTAATTGTTTCTGTTTTCTATTTTTGCTATTATGTTTTGATTTAGTAGAAATACTAAATCACTTCCAAAACTCCTGAAAATATTTATGGGCACCTTTTGAATTATTTCCAACAGCCCTCAAATGCTTTCAAGATTATTTGGACAGTTTAAATATTTTATAGAATTTAAATGTCCAAATTCAAATACTTATGATTCAATTCACAAATCCAGAATGTCCTAGGAAAAGCGTGCACCATTTTGCCAGGGGTTTTAGCCCAATCCAGAAATGATGAACATTTTATGAAGGCATTTTGGGATCATTAAAAATATTTCATTGTGACCCTAGTTGGATTTCATTTGGTGCTAGGGTTTGAACATCCCCATTTCAAGTTTAGGCAAAATTTAAACATGATGCACACATGAACCTAGCCTAGTGCATAGCAAGGCTAGGGATGTGACAACTCACCCCCACTAAAACAAGAATCTCGTCCCGAGATTCAAGCGTAGGGTAAGATGAAAGGGGAACACAAACTAACATAATCTTCACGATCCAATTGTTCTCCTCGAAGATGTTGATTCATTGCATCATCTTGATCTTGACATCTTTTCTTTCGAGAGCTTCATCCAACTATGATGACGGAAGAGAGGGAAACTCTACAGGATTGATCTTCTCGAAGATCGAGCTATACAAGATCAACTCGTGGAATGAGATGTTGGGAATCGTAGCATAATTTAAAATTTTCCTACGCTCACCAAGATGCATCTATGGAGTCTACTAGCAACGAGGGGAAAGGAGTGGATCTACATACCCTTGTAGATCGCGAGCGGAAGCGTTCCAATGAACGTGGATGACGGAGTCGTACTCGCCGTGATCCAAATCACCGATGACCGAGTGCCGAACGGACGGCACCTCCGCGTTCAACACACGTACGGTGCAGCGACGTCTCCTCCTTTCTTGATCCAGCAAGGGGGGAGGAGAGGTTGATGGAGATCCAACAGCACGACGGCGTGGTGGTGGATGTAGCGGCTCTCCGGCAGGGCTTCGCCGAGCTTCTGCGCGCGAGAGAGAGGTGTTGCAGGGGAGGAGGGAGGCGCCAAAGGCTGTTGTGTGCTGCCCTCCCTCCCCCCCCTTTATATAGGCCCCCAAGGGGGGTGCGCAGCCCTTGGAGATGGGATCTCCAAGGGGGGGGGCGGCGGCCAAGGGGGAAGGGGTTGCCTTGCCCCCCAAGGCAAGGGGAAACTCCCCCCCTAGGGTTCCCAACCCTAGGCGCATGGGGGGGAGGCCCAAAGTGGCGCCCCAGCCCATTAGGGGCTGGTTCCCCTCCACTTTCAGCCCACGGGGCCCTCCGGGACAGGTGGCCCCACCCGGTGGACCCCCGGGACCCTTCCGGTGGTCCCGGTACAATACCGATAACCCCCGAAACTTTCCCGGTGGCCAAAACTGGACTTCCTATATATAATTCTTCACCTCCGGACCATTCCGGAACCTCTCGTGACGTCCGGGATCTCATCCGGGACTCCGAACAACTTTCGGGTTTCCGCATACATATATCTCTACAACCCTAGCGTCACCGGACCTTAAGTGTGTAGACCCTACGGGTTCGGGAGACATGCAGACATGACCGAGACGCCTCTCCGGTCAATAACCAACAGCGGGATCTGGATACCCATGTTGGCTCCCACATGTTCCACGATGATATCATCGGGTGAACCACGGTGTCGAGGATTCAATCAATCCGTATGCAATTCCCTTTGTCAATCGGTATGTTACTTGCCCGAGATTCGATCGTCGGTATCCCAATACCTTGTTCAATCTCGTTACCGGCAAGTCTCTTTACTCGTACCGCAATGCATGATCCCGTGACTAACGCCTTAGTCACATTGAGCTCATTATGATGATGCATTACCGAGTGGGCCCAGAGATACCTCTCCGTTTACACGGAGTGACAAATCCCAGTCTCGATCCGTGCCAACCCAACAGACACTTTCGGAGATACCCGTAATGCACCTTTATAGTCACCCAGTTACGTTGTGACGTTTGGCACACCCAAAGCACTCCTACGGTATCCGGGAGTTGCACGATCTCATGGTCTAAGGAAAAGATACTTGACATTGGAAAAGCTCTAGCAAACGAAACTACACGATCTTTTATGCTATGCTTAAGTTGGGTCTTGTCCATCACATCATTCTCCTAATGATGTGATCCCGTTATCAATGACATCCTATGTCCATAGTCAGGAAACCATGACTATCTGTTGATCAACGAGCTAGTCAACTAGAGGCTTACTAGGGACAGGTTGTGGTCTATGTATTCACACATGTATTACGATTTCCGGACAATACAATTATAGCATGAATAATAGACTATTATCATGAACACAGAAATATAATAATAACCATTTATTATTGCCTCTAGGGCATATTTCCAACAGTCTCCCACTTGCACTAGAGTCAATAATCTAGTTACATTGTGATGAATCGAACACCCATTGCGTCCTGGTGTTGATCATGTTTTGCCCTAGGGAGAGGTTTAGTCAACGGATCTGCTACATTCAGGTCCGTGTGTACTTTACAAATATCTATGTCTCCATTTTGAACACTTTCACGAATGGAGTTGAAGCGACGCTTGATATGCCTGGTCTTCCTGTGAAACCTGGGCTCCTTCGCAAGGGCAATAGCTCCAGTGTTGTCACAGAAGAGAGTCATTGGGCCCGACGCATTGGGAATCACCCCTAGGTCGGTAATGAACTCCTTCATCCAGACTGCTTCCTGTGCTGCCTCCGAGGCTGCCATGTATTCCGCTTCACATGTAGATCCCGCCACGACGCTTTGCTTGCAACTGCACCAGCTTACTGCTCCTCTATTCAAAATATACACGTATCCGGTCTGTGACTTCGAGTCATCCGGATCTGTGTCGAAGCTAGCGTCGACGTAACCCTTTACGACGAGCTCTTCGTCACCTCCATAGACGAGAAACATATCCTTAGTCCTCTTCAGGTACTTCAGGATATTCTTGACCGCTGTCCAGTGTTCCTTGCCGGGATTACTTTGGTACCTTCCTACCAAACTTACGGCAAGGTTTACATCAGGTCTGGTACACAGCATGGCATACATAATAGACCCTATGGCCGAGGCATAGGGGATGACACTCATCTCTTCTATATCTTCTGCCGTGGTCGGGCATTGAGCCGTGCTCAATTGCACACCTTGCAATACAGGCAAGAACCCCTTCTTGGACTGATCCATACTGAACTTCTTCAATATCTTGTCAAGGTATGTACTCTGTGAAAGACCAATGAGGCGTCTTGATCTATCTCTATAGATCTTGATGCCTAATATATAAGCAGCTTCTCCAAGGTCCTTCATTGAAAAACATTTATTCAAATAGGCCTTTATACTTTCCAAGAATTCTATATCATTTCCCATCAATAATATGTCATCCACATATAATATGAGAAATGCTACAGAGCTCCCACTCACTTTCTTGTAAACACAGGCTTCTCCATAAGTCTGTGTAAACCCAAACGCTTTGATCATCTCATCAAAGCGAATGTTCCAACTCCGAGATGCTTGCACCAGCCCATAGATTGAGCGCTGGAGCTTGCATACTTTGTTAGCATTCTTAGGATCGACAAAACCTTCCGGCTGCATCATATACAACTCTTCCTTAAGGAAGCCGTTAAGGAATGCCGTTTTGACGTCCATCTGCCATATCTCATAATCATAGTATGCGGCAATTGCTAACATGATTCGGACGGACTTCAGCTTCGCTACGGGTGAGAAAGTCTCATCGTAGTCAACCCCTTGAACTTGTCGATAACCCTTAGCGACAAGTCGAGCTTTGTAGATGGTCACATTACCATCTGCGTCCGTCTTCTTCTTAAAGATCCATTTGTTTTCTATGGCTCGCCGCTCATCGGGCAAGTCAGTCAAAGTCCATACTTTGTTTTCATACATGGATTCTATCTCGGATTTCATGGCTTCTAGCCATTTGTCGGAATCCGGGCCCGCCATCGCTTCTTCATAGTTCGAAGGTTCACCGTTGTCTAACAACATGATTTCCAGGACAGGGTTGCCGTACCACTCTGGTGCGGAACGTGTCCTTGTGGACCTACGAAGTTCAGTAACTTGATCTGAAGCTTCATGATCATCATCATTAACTTCCTCCCCAGTCGGTGTAGGCACCACAGGAACATTTTCCCGCGCTGCGCTACTTTCCGGTTCGGAAGGGGTGACTATCACCTCATCAAGTTCCACTTTCCTCCCACTCAATTCTTTCGAGAGAAACTCCTTCTCTAGAAAGGACCCGTTCTTGGCAACGAAGATCTTGCCTTCGGATCTGAGGTAGAAGGTATACCCAATAGTTTCCTTAGGGTATCCTATGAAGACGCATTTTTCCGATTTGGGTTCGAGCTTTTCAGGTTGAAGTTTCTTGACATAAGCATCGCATCCCCAAACTTTTAGAAACGACAGCTTAGGTTTCTTCCCAAACCATAATTCATACGGTGTCGTCTCAACGGATTTAGACGGTGCCCTATTTAAAGTGAATGCGGCAGTCTCTAAAGCATAACCCCAAAATGAGAGCGGTAAATCGGTAAGAGACATCATAGATCGCACCATATCCAATAGAGTGCGATTACGACGTTCGGACACACCATTTCTCTGAGGTGTTCCAGGCGGCGTGAGTTGTGAAACTATTCCACATTTCCTTAAGTGTGTACCAAATTCGTGACTTAAATATTCTCCACCACGATCTGATCGTAAGAATTTTATTTTCCTGTCACGTTGATTCTCGACTTCACTCTGAAATTCCTTGAACTTTTCAAAGGTTTCAGACTTGTGTTTCATTAGGTAGACATACCCATATCTACTTAAATCATCAGTGAGAGTGAGAACATAACGATATCCTCCGCGAGCCTCAACGCTCATTGGACCGCACACATCGGTATGTATGATTTCCAATAAGTTGGTCGCTCGCTCCATTGTTCCGGAGAACGGAGTCTTGGTCATCTTACCCATGAGGCATGGTTCGCACGTGTCAAATGATTCGTAATCAAGAGACTCCAAAAGTCCATCTGCATGGAGCTTCTTCATGCGCTTGACACCAATGTGACCAAGGCGGCAGTGCCACAAGTATGTGGGACTATCGTTATCAACTTTACATCTTTTGGTATTCACACTATGAACATGTGTAGCATCACGTTCGAGATTCATCAAGAATAAACCATTGACCAGCGGGGCATGACCATAAAACATATCTCTCAAATAAATAGAACAACCATTATTCTCAGATTTAAATGAGTAGCCATCTCGAATTAAACGAGATCCAGATACAATGTTCATGCTCAAAGCTGGCACTAAATAACAATTATTGAGGTTTATAACTAATCCCGTGGGTAGATGCAGAGGTAGCGTGCCGACGGCGATCACATCGACCTTGGAACCATTCCCGACGCGCATCGTCACCTCGTCTTTTGCCAGTCTCCGTTTATTCCGTAGTTCCTGATTTGAGTTACAAATATGAGCAACCGCACCGGTATCAAATACCCAGGAGCTACTACGAGTACTGGTAAGGTACACATCAATTACTTGTATATCACATATACCTTGGGTGTTGCCGGCCTTCTTCTTGTCCGCTAAATATTTGGGGCAGTTCCGCTTCCAGTGACCACTTCCCTTGCAATAAAAGCACTCAGTCTCGGGCTTGGGTCCATTCTTTGACTTCTTCCCGGTAACTGGCTTACCGGGCGCGGCAACTCCCTTGCCGTCCTTCTTGAAGTTCTTCTTACCCTTGCCCTTCTTGAACTTAGTGGTTTTATTCACCATCAACACTTGATGTTCCTTTTTGATCTCCCCTTCCGCTGATTTCAGCATTGAATATACCTCGGGAATGGTCTTTTCCATCCCCTGCATATTGTAGTTCATCACAAAGCTCTTGTAGCTTGGTGGAAGCGACTGGAGGATTCTGTCAATGACCGCGTCATCCGGGAGATTAACTCCCAGCTGAGACAAGCGGTTGTGCAACCCAGACATTCTGAGTATGTGCTCACTAACAGAACTGTTCTCCTCCATTTTACAGCTGAAGAACTTGTCGGAGACATCATATCTCTCGACCCGGGCATGAGCTTGAAAAACCAGTTTCAGCTCCTCGAACATCTCGTATGCTCCATGTTTCTCAAAACGCTTTTGGAGACCCGGTTCTAAGCTGTAAAGCATGCCGCACTGAACGAGGGAGTAATCATCAGCACGCTGCTGCCAAGCGTTCATAACGTCTTGGTTCTCAGGGATTGGTGCTTCACCTAGCGGTGCTTCTAAGACATAATCTTTCTTGGCAACTATGAGGATGAGCCTCAGGTTCCGGACCCAGTCCGTATAGTTGCTGCCATCATCTTTCAGCTTGGTTTTCTCTAGGAACGCGTTGAAATTGAGGACAACGTGGGCCATTTGATCTACAATACATAGTGTAAAGATTTTTAGACTAAGTTCATGATAATTAAGTTCATATAATCAAATTATTTAATGAACTCCCACTCAGATAGACATCCCTCTAGTTATCTAAGTGAAACATGATCCGAACTCAACTAGGCCGTGTCCGATCATCACGTGAGACGGACTAGTCAAGATCGGTGAACATCTCCATGTTGATCGTATCTTCTATACGACTCATGCTCGACCTTTCGGTCCTCCGTGTTCCGAGGCCATGTCTGTACATGCTAGGCTCGTCAAGTCAACCTAAGTGTATTGCGTGTGTTCCGAGGCCATGTCTGTACATGCTAGGCTCGTCAACACCCGTTGTATGCGAACGTAAGAATCTATCACACCCGATCATCACGTGGTGCTTCGAAACGACGAACCTTCGCAACGGTGCACAGTTAGGGTGAACACTTTCTTGAAATTATTATAAGGGATCATCCTACTTGCTACCGTCGTTCTAAGCAAATAAGATGCAAAAACATGATAAACATCACATGCAATCAAATAGTGACATGATATGGCCAATATCATCATGCTCCTTTGATCTCCATCTTCGGGGCACCATGATCATCTTCGTCACCGGCATGACACCATGATCTCCATCATCATGATCTCCATCATTGTGTCTTCATGAAGTTGTCACGCCAACGATTACTTCTACTTCTATGGCTAACCGTTTAGCAACAAAGTAAAGTAAATTACATGGCGTTATTCAATGACACGCAGGTCATGCAAAATAATAAAGACAACTCCTATGGCTCCTGCCGGTTGTCATACTCATCGACATGCAAGTCGTGATTCCTATTACAAGAATATGATCAATCTCATACATCACATATATCATTCATCACATCTTCTGGCCATATCATATCACATATATCACTTGCTGCAAAAACAAGTTAGACGTCCTCTAATTGTTGTTGCAAGTTTTTACGTGGTTTGTAGGTTTCTAGCAAGAACGATTTCTTACCTACGTATGACCACAACGTGATTTGCCAATTTCTATTTACCCTTCATAAGGACCCTTTTCATCGAATCCGTTCCGACTAAAGTAGGAGAGACAGACACCCGCTAGCCACCTTATGCAACTAGTGCATGTCAGTCGGTGGAACCTGTCTCACGTAAGCGTACGTGTAAGGTCGGTCCGGGCCGCTTCATCCTACAATGCCGCCGAAACAAGAAACGACTAGTAGCGGCAAGAAGAATTGGCAACATCAACGCCCACAACTTCTTTGTGTTCTACTCGTGCATAGTAACTACGCATAGGCCTGGCTCATGATGCCACTGTTGGGAATCGTAGCATAATTTAAAATTTTCCTACGCTCACCAAGATGCATCTATGGAGTCTACTAGCAACGAGGGGAAAGGAGTGGATCTACATACCCTTGTAGATCGCGAGCGGAAGCGTTCCAATGAACGTGGATGACGGAGTCGTACTCGCCGTGATCCAAATCACCGATGACCGAGTGCCGAACGGACGGCACCTCCGCGTTCAACACACGTACGGTGCAGCGACGTCTCCTCCTTTCTTGATCCAGCAAGGGGGAGGAGAGGTTGATGGAGATCCAACAGCACGACGGCGTGGTGGTGGATGTAGCGGCTCTCCGGCAGGGCTTCGCCGAGCTTCTGCGCGCGAGAGAGAGGTGTTGCAGGGGAGGAGGGAGGCGCCAAAGGCTGTTGTGTGCTGCCCTCCCTCCCCCCCCTTTATATAGGCCCCCAAGGGGGGTGCGCAGCCCTTGGAGATGGGATCTCCAAGGGGGGGGCGGCGGCCAAGGGGGAAGGGGTTGCCTTGCCCCCCAAGGCAAGGGGAAACTCCCCCCCTAGGGTTCCCAACCCTAGGCGCATGGGGGGGAGGCCCAAAGTGGCGCCCCAGCCCATTAGGGGCTGGTTCCCCTCCACTTTCAGCCCACGGGGCCCTCCGGGACAGGTGGCCCCACCCGGTGGACCCCCGGGACCCTTCCGGTGGTCCCGGTACAATACCGATAACCCCCGAAACTTTCCCGGTGGCCAAAACTGGACTTCCTATATATAATTCTTCACCTCCGGACCATTCCGGAACCTCTCGTGACGTCCGGGATCTCATCCGGGACTCCGAACAACTTTCGGGTTTCCGCATACATATATCTCTACAACCCTAGCGTCACCGGACCTTAAGTGTGTAGACCCTACGGGTTCGGGAGACATGCAGACATGACCGAGACGCCTCTCCGGTCAATAACCAACAGCGGGATCTGGATACCCATGTTGGCTCCCACATGTTCCACGATGATATCATCGGGTGAACCACGGTGTCGAGGATTCAATCAATCCGTATGCAATTCCCTTTGTCAATCGGTATGTTACTTGCCCGAGATTCGATCGTCGGTATCCCAATACCTTGTTCAATCTCGTTACCGGCAAGTCTCTTTACTCGTACCGCAATGCATGATCCCGTGACTAACGCCTTAGTCACATTGAGCTCATTATGATGATGCATTACCGAGTGGGCCCAGAGATACCTCTCCGTTTACACGGAGTGACAAATCCCAGTCTCGATCCGTGCCAACCCAACAGACACTTTCGGAGATACCCGTAATGCACCTTTATAGTCACCCAGTTACGTTGTGACGTTTGGCACACCCAAAGCACTCCTACGGTATCCGGGAGTTGCACGATCTCATGGTCTAAGGAAAAGATACTTGACATTGGAAAAGCTCTAGCAAACGAAACTACACGATCTTTTATGCTATGCTTAAGTTGGGTCTTGTCCATCACATCATTCTCCTAATGATGTGATCCCGTTATCAATGAAATCCTATGTCCATAGTCAGGAAACCATGACTATCTGTTGATCAACGAGCTAGTCAACTAGAGGCTTACTAGGGACAGGTTGTGGTCTATGTATTCACACATGTATTACGATTTCCGGACAATACAATTATAGCATGAATAATAGACTATTATCATGAACACAGAAATATAATAATAACCATTTATTATTGCCTCTAGGGCATATTTCCAACATGAGATGCTGAAACATCTCGAGTTGAGACACAAAACACATCGAGAGGGATGGAAGAACAAACGATGAGGTTTGATTTGGTGGGCAACAATCCCACGCTTAGATAATAAGGTGCATGGGTTCCAAAGCAGCGAGGAGTTAATTGCCATGACTCCATAACGGGGCACCTTAGGGAAGGTGGCTCATAGAAATATCCCTTAGGTGGCAAGAAGAGTTACTTTTGATACAAAGATCATTGAAACTCTTTATACTAGCGTAAGGCAATTACAAATGATCGTTAGAAAGAATTCAAAAGAATGGCACACTCAATTTGGAAAGGAACTATGGTTATAGAACAACTCGGCAAATGGAAGGCACATTCCAGTTGATACCAAGGATATAACCTAGTGACTGAGCGTGCTTTCAAGAACTTGAGCATTTCCATATTCATCAAGGTTTTACCAACATCCGTGTTGAGGATCCTGGCAACACATCATACTACCATGATGAATGGTGATGGAGGATGCAGATGCAAAGGAAGATAACACTTTCTCAGATTTTTCCTTAGCAATGCCAAAGAAGCAAATCTGGATGATCGACCGAGAGACATTTAGCACTCCGCTTCTAATGTTCTCCTTGATGTGCTAGCGTAACACGGTCAATGCTTAAAACATCAACACGGCCATCAAGTAAAGGTCGAACTTCGGGAACACAAGAATCCATAAGGAATAACTACGGAAGTAAATCCTACGGAATCCTTATGGGGAGGTGGCCAACTTTATCAATCAGAATACTACAATAATAGGTCTTCCGGCTGGGTGTGTTGGCTAGGACATCCACTTACCGGGTTATAGAGAGACCAATATTATAATTCTTGGAAAAGGTTCCAACCATCATATCTGCCCGAGATTCAGATCTGGTTGGTGTCAGGATATTCCAGACTCATCAAGTCTAGAAGGAAAAATGAAAGTTTGCAACACAAATCGACGAGATGACGTTGCGAGATTCTCAGGGGATGAACTACGATAGGAAGCTCCAAAACATGAGTTGGTTCTGCTAAACACATGTGAACACGATGTCCCAGACAAGCATGACCACATAGTAGTCTTAGGATAAAACACTACCGAGTTCAGGTGGGGAACCATCATCGAGGATATTGGAGTCTTGTGCATGATCTAGAATTAGCACAACAAGCTCCTTTTCCTTGAACAAATCAATCAGTGGCTTGGTGTGCTAGGAACACATATAGAATGGAGGTAGCGAGCCTATCAAACCATAGCATACTTCGCACATGCATGACTGACTTGGGATGGTTCCAGAGAAAACAAAATAATCTTTCTCGGATCCACGGCGACACCTTACATCAAGTGCACGTGAATTAAAGAAAGTCACTTCTTTCATCCAAACATATCCTTCATGAGATAGCATGAAGAAAATGCTAGCACAAGTTTCCAACACTAACTTAATGTTCAACACGAGTCATGGAGAAGATAAGAATGTTGCCGATGGGCTCAGCAACAATTTATCAAAATTCCAATGGAGATGGACTTCCATAATTATGTGAACAAGTGATAGCATTGGTCAGACCCAAAAGATATAATGGTGTATGCTCGAGGGATCAACCGCGAGTAAGACAACATTACGAACATCGTTGGTTCTGATTTGATTTGACGATAGCCCATGTTCAAATCAAAGTCTTGATACGACAATAGGTCCAACAACTGATCACAAGGACCAATCGATGAAGATATCACCTTTCTTCGACACACACACACACACACAAGGATATATCCCTTAGGGATGAGCATGGTCGGACAAGCTTTTATCTTCCAACTCTCCAAGTTGTTGTTAAGCTTAACCAACTAGCTCAGGGGTATCCAACACAGATTCTTGGAGAAGGGGTGGTTTACAAGAATACCAACATGATCACGAACTCAACATAGCGGTCAGGTGACGACCTGGTGATACTTCCGAGAAGATAATCAGAAAAATCACATACCACCAATATGTTGCTAAGCTCGAGAACAATCTTGCCTTTCAGGGCAAGACGGTATGATCAAGGAGCGAGGGATTGATACAATCCTAACTCGTTGACTGAAGAGTGCACCAGGAAAAATGGACTAGGTAACACGATCAATCTCAGGATGATGATTGAATAACCGGCACGCTAAGGATGAGAGTATTGTCATTAACTACCAAGCAACGAGTTGCTCAGAGTATTGATTTCACACATCACGGTTCACTTGTCGGTATTCCGGTTGTGACAACACGGAACCGAGGAATGAATAATGATGGCGAGAAGTATCACTGCGTCAAGAATTCATAAGAGGTGGTGCAATTCTCATGACACTCTTGACATAAAGATGGTAACGCTCCAAGGTAGAGCAGAGCAAAAGCTGGATTGGCAGTTTGGTCTGCGGGATACAATTGCTTTGACCCAATCCTAGATATGGACGAGGTTCTGGAGTTTGTTTCTCCTAGTCATTCTGAAATAGAACGGCTTGACAGGCCACAAGGATAGTACGCATCGATGACACGATCGCACACATACCCTTGACTATCAATTGATAGATGAAGGTCGGAATACAGCTAAAGAGGGACAACCCAAAAGAACATATGATTTTCTGAGTTGCGGATGCATGGATTAGTATGTCGAACAAGTTCACCATATTTCTTCCGGATAATCCATGCAGAGGAAGAAGGACTGGCAGAGTCACAATATGAATGGAGTACTCCTCAAGAGCGCCCTGGTTGTGATCTTTTGGTTAAAAAAACTTCTGCCATAATGGTTCATGGTATTGGAAGAATGAGATACCACGGACCTCGAAGACTATCACAAAGGTTACTAATATCCTAAAGGAACTAGCAACACTATCAACATGAAGTAAGTAGGGTGAATCTCGAGTTCAGAAACCCGGGAATAGAATGCCTACTAACTAAGTGGCATCACGGGATGCTTTCGAGAGTAATGGCCAGAATCATCACACTGGGGATGCAAGCATTGCTAGATTGCTAAGTGGTCCTCTAAGACACCTAGGGTCATAATAATAACTCCAACATATATACCGAGGCAATAGAGTGCCTCAACGCACCGATTAGTGTGGTTAATCTGGCCCAAAGGAACATCGAGAACGGAAAGAAGGGATTTGCAAATGCGTCAGAATATTTAGAAGCCTGGGATGACTCGGACAACATAACGGCTGTAAATGCTCAAAAAGATTTGAGACATCCTACAAAAATGGTGGCATAACCATTCAGAATCACAATATCAAGGTTCTGAGATCAACTGTCAACACATGGAAGTAGTAGAAACTGAACTGAGGCTTCAGACCAACAATCCTACGAGTCTACGGATTAGTAACACGTGATCCTGATAGAAAGATGAGAAGCCTAGTTCTTAGTCCCCGTAGAAGAGAAGAGGGTGACTCAGATCAGAAGGGCATAAGGTAAAGGAGTAAAAAGAGCCTTACGTTCCCTTCCACAATCAATTCCCTTATATAACTAAAGCATTTATAGACTCAAATTCGACCAGTTTGGCTTCGTAAACCTACAGGCAGTCAGGCTCTGATACCAACGCTGTCGGGACCCCGATTCCAAGTCACACCGATCTAGCCTGTAACACCTCATATCACTTTGCGGCCTCACGCACGGTACTCCCACGGGTGTCGCCTTACCATGGCCCGGGACCGTTTGCGCCTTTTGGCTCACGTATATGACAATGTCGCTAGCATCCATATGACAGAGAACCCGGGCCGACATGGCTAGTCGTGAACCCAAAGCGGCACTAACGTATGGGGACAGGCATACATGAGTCAACATCGAACGTGTCGGTCAGCAGCGTGCGAATCCGGGCTGTAGCACTGGGCTAACAGGACTCCGGGAACCCGGGCTGTAGCAGGCTAGGCAGGACTCCGGATGTCACCGCGTGACATTTCCCCGAAGGGACAGACACAGGAACGATATGAAACACATGCCGGCCAGTCAAGTGTCCAGAGCAGTAGTGCTGGGCTAGCAGGACTCCGGTGAACCGGGCTGTAGCGGACTACTATGGCTCAAGGAGGCACTAGACTACATTTCCCCATAAGAGAGGCTGCTAAGGATAGACAACTAGATTTTCGGATCCCACACATACCAAGCATTTCAATCATACACACAATATGCTCGATATGTGCAAATACAACATGGCGTCACAACAAGACTCTACGACTCAGAGTATTTATTCATTAGGCTCCGGAGAGCGAGATATTACAAACAAGGGTCTCATGACCCAACATTCAGACCATACAAGTCAAAGCACATGCGGAAGCTTAACATGTCTGAGTACAGACATCTACAAATGAAAAAGGCTGAGAAGCCTGACTATCTACCAGATCCTGCCGAGGGCACAAGATCGTAGCTGAGGTAACAAGCTAAACATCGAAGTCCACACGGAACTACTAGCGAGACTGACTTCTCTCTGCAAAACATAGAATAGGCAAACGTGAGTACAAATGTACCCAGCAAGACTTACATCAGAACTATCTACATATGCATCGGTATCAACAAAGGGGGTGGTGGAGTTTAACTGCAGCAAGCCAGCTTTGACTCGGTGGCTATCCTGAACTACGACTGCAAGTAACTCTTTTGAGGTGGCGCACACGAGTCCACATATTCACCATATCAATACACCACTATGGATCCGCTCCCGTCTCCCTACGAGAACGCCATCCATAGCACTCACGCTTATCTTGCGCATTTTAGAGTATCCACTTTCACTTGTCTATGAACTGTTATAGGCAACCCAGAAGTCCTTTACCGCGGACACGGCTATTCGAATAGATCATATTAACCCTGCAGGGGTGTACTTCGTCACACACGCTCTCGCCACTTACCACCATGTACACGTCGTGTACCTCAGCAACCTTCAAGCGGAAGCCTGGCGAGGGAATCGGCCACGACCTGACTAACCACACAAGACTCTAGTCCAGGTTTATCGCCTATTCGGGTTCCATCCGCAAGGAGATCCGGCCGGGGTGTCGCTCACGGCCCCAAAACGATGTGTGCAGGGTTCCCGAGCCCACCATCCGGGTGCCACTCGGTACACCAGGCCACGTGTGCCTAGTCTGTCCCAAGCCCACCTGTACCGGGTGCCACTTGGTAGACTACTAACACTACCTACAAACACCAGAAACTAGTTGCAACTCCTGGACAGAGATCAGGTTGATTAATAAGTCGAGAGAGCTTGGAGCGCCCGGAGCCCAATGTGTGGTAGTAACTGTTCATGGATCACAAACACAGAACTCAGTTCCTGAGGACGGTTTCAATGAGACAACCCACCATGTACTCCTACATGGCCTCTCACCGCTACCTTTACCAAATCGTGTTCACACACTTAGCTCTCAACAGTAGGACATGTTCACCACTTCCAATTCATTCCCGATGAATCAGACCTGACACAACTCTAAGCAATAGCAGGCATGACAAACAAGCATGAATGAGTAGGCACATCAGGGCTCAAACAACTCCAACTCATGCTAGTGGGTTTCATCTATTTACTGTGGCAATGACAGGTCATGCAGAGGATAAAGGGGTTCAGCTACCGCAGCAAGTAACAGATAGATCGTTGTTGTCCTAATGCAGTAAAAGAGAGAAGGAGCGAGAGAGTGGGATTGTATCAAAATGAACAAGGGGGTTTTGCTTGCCTGGCACTTCTGAAGATAGCATTGAGTCTTCATCAGTGTCAACGATCACAACGCCGGAACATCGTCTACCGAGAGGGGACAAATACCGGCAACAGAGAAGAAATACAATCAATGCAATGCACAATATGATGCATGATCATGACATGGCAATATGCTGTGGTTTGGGCTAATGCAACTAGCAGCAAGTTAAATGGAGTTGGCTTGAATCAAAGATTCAAATTCAAACTCCATATGTGATTTCTTAAATGCCATTTAATTGAATTGTCCTAAACAGTAGTCATAAGTTGTTCTAACATGCATGGAAATGGTACAGATGGATAGATTGGATTTTTCTGATCATTTTTCATATATAAATGTTTTCCATCTGAGTTATAGATTATTTTCTATGATTTTTAGAAGTTTATAGGATTTTCTGAAATTTCCTGAATTATTTTAAATCCAGAAAAGGATTAATTGCGTCATGCCTGTGTCAGCGGTCAACTGGGTTGACCCAGGTCAAACCTGACGTGTGGGGGCCACACGTCAGCGACACAGGGCTAATCCCGGTCAAACCCAGCGCTGACTGAGGTTTGACCAGGCCTGGGGCCCATTGTCAGTGGTTGTGGGCGGTTTAAGTAGCGGGGTTAGCGCCTAATGACGGTGCCACGTCATCGGTCGCCGGAGCCTTGCCGGCGGCGACCAAAACGACGGCGGCTCGGCTTGGGTTTGAGCTACGGGGGGGGGGGTGGTTTGGTGAGCTAAGGGCACCGGGAAGTAGCTCTTGCTCGTCCGCATCCAAAGGACCGGACGGGAGGCAGCGGGGTGGCCGGGAGCAGCGCCGGTGGCGAGCAAGGCGGCGGCCGGAGTTCGGACGGGGCTGGGTTCGGCGCTACGGTGCACGGGAGGAGGAGCTGGTGGTGTCTACGGGCTCCTGGTGCTGCGTTGAGCACAGCGGTGAGCTTGGCTTCGAGCCACTGTGGCTCTAGCAACGTCGGCGACGAGGCACGGCGGCGGTGAGGTTCGGCCGCGGTGGTTAGTGGGGCTAGAGGAAGGAATCGACGGCGGGGAGAGAGGGGTTGGGGTGAGGGGCTCACGGCGGTTGCAGCGGTGGCCTCTTCGAGCTCGGGGAAGGCCGGACGGCGACGAGTCGACGATGGGGATCCGCGGCGGCCGACGATGAAGAAGAGGTCGGGGACGGCGTTTTGAGGCGTCTGGCGTCGAGTGGGTCGACGGGGAGGATGAGGGCGTCGAGGCGGAGGTCGTGGACTCATCGGCAGGGCGAGGGGTGGCCGGTGGCCATGGCTACGGCGAGCGGCGGCTGCGGCTGCGCTCGGGTGAGTGCGCGCGAGAGGGAGCAGAGGAGGGGAAGGGGGTCCAGGGAGAGAGCGAGGGGGTCGAGCGGGCGACGTGGGCGTCGTCCGGATCCTCCAGAGGCGCGGGCGGCAAGCAGGTGACGCCGTGGCGCGCGCGGCGGCGTCGCGGTGTCCCTCCTCTGCCTACTGGCAAAGGTAGGCGGTGACTGGCACCAGGCCAGTGGGCTGGGCCGTGCTGGGCCAGGCCAGGTAAGCGCCAGGTAAGACTCCTTTCTCTTTCTTTTCTTTAATTGTTTCTGTTTTCTATTTTTGCTATTATGTTTTGATTTAGTAGAAATACTAAACCACTTCCAAAACTCCTGAAAATATTTATGGGCACCTTTTGAATTATTTCCAACAGCCCTCAAATGCTTTCAAGATTATTTGGACAGTTTAAATATTTTATAAAATTGAAATGTCCAAATTCAAATACTTATGATTTAATTCAAAAATCCAGAATGTCCTAGGAAAAGTGTGCACCATTTTGCCAGGGGTTTTAGCCCAATCCAGAAATGATGAACATTTTATGAAGGCATTTTGGGATCATTAAAAATATTTCATTGTGACCCTAGTTGGATTTCATTTGGTGCTAGGGTTTGAACATCCCCATTTCAAGTTTAGGCAAAATTTAAACATGATGCACACATGAAGCTAGCCTAGTGCATAGCAAGGCTAGGGATGTGACACCATCTTGGATGGAAACGAGTCCAAAAGCAATCTTGACCGTTTCGACGAGGCGAACAACTATCATGTTGAACATTTTTTTGATCAGAGGTCATCTTGAGGGTGAAATTGCTCGCGCAAAACAGGCTATTATTCGCGCTACCCATCAGATAGGGTGTCTAGTGGGGCGCGCCATTTTTTGCCTCCTGACAGAGCTGCAATTCGATGGCTCTAACTTTTGTACACGTACTTGGATTGGAACGATTTTTATATAAAAATCGATCGCTTCGACGAGGCGAAGACAATCCGTGTAGATCATTTTTCCATACGAGGCCGTCTTGGGGGCGTAATCAGCCAAATAATGTTCTGTATACAAAATCTGAGTACTTCAAACACAACTTTGGCCTTAGAGATGAGATCGGATGGCTATGGCCCAAATTTCAAAGTTTCTCCTTTTGACGATGCAGAACTTTCTCACTTTGAACACTTTTTCATTTGAGGCCATCTTAATTGTGTTTTTGACCATGCCAAAATCTGGTGTCAACACATGCCCCCCTATTTTTCGACAAAACTTGCGTGCCGAAAAATACTTTGCAATGTATTTCTTTTAAGGACGATGTTAACACTCCATCGGCCATTTATATTTCTCAGGGCGATAATTATGTATCGACCATGTTTATGCTAAGGGCGATAGTTATTTATCGGCCATGTCTTTGCTTAGGACGATAGTCATATATCGGTCGTTGCTTGTTTGAACCTCTTGATGCAACTTGGGTGAAAACTTCTCAACTTATATAACAATCCGATGATAAGGTTCCATAGATATGTATCTCAAAGCCATCCTCTGAACCATATTATTCACCCTTTCGCTAGGATTTTGCAGATAATCAAGGATGAACTCCAATTCGGCCCGCATAAAAGTTTCATTAGTGGCCGAGGTGGTGAGCTCCAATTTGGCCTTACCTATGTTGGCAAGAATAAGCATCGGCTATTGATAGATGTGCAATACACCATGAAGGACATGGTAGCCGGATGCTTGCTATGCCAACTCTCTCCAATTGTCATGTCTAAATATATGAACAATTTTAATGCAACCCAAGGTAAATTTTGCATCTAGACATACCCCAAGATAAACTATAAGTGATTCATCAAAACATTGATAACCCTTGGATATTTGTTGCACTACTCATAACAAATCACCGAAAGCCTCAATATGCATAGCACCTGATGACGAATTCCATGGCATAGGCGTTAATGGCATAGTTGAAGAATATGGATAATGTGTAGACCAAAGATGTTGAAACCTTCGGCTTGGTCCTTCATAGTTTTCACTCTTTTCCTTCTTCACCTTTTCCGCACTTCTTGTAATGGAAGCTTGCACATAATTCTTATTTTGAGCACTTCCTTTGGGAACCCATGCCATGTTCCTTTCTTCGAGTTCTTGTGCACTAAGTTTTTATAATTTTTTATTTTGCCAATACGATAAGCCGAGCGGGCATCTCGGCTGTGATTCTATTTGACCAATGGCAATGCCTTTTTGGCCTTGTGCACTCTCAACTTCTTTTCTTCAGATTTGGCACTTCGACTCTCAATAATTGGTTGCTTTGTCTCATTGCCTTTAGTAGCCAATGTCAACATTTTAATTGGCTCTTTTTCATTTGAGATCAAATCTGAAGTTGCACTCTTACGACCATCTTTTCTAAAACGGTAAACTTGCTTGACCACCTCTTTCTTCTTCCTTGAGCTCTGGACCAATTCCTTATGATTGAAACGGTCTTTAACATGTGATTGTTCAAATGTTGATCTTCTCGGAGCTGCATAATATTGGTGAGATGGTCTAAAATAAGATGTAGAATGTGCCCTTGTATCATACCTGTCCCATGATGCATATGGATCTATATGAGCATAGGGAGGCATCCACGACATTGGCATTGGCAGCCCAAAATAAGGATATGAATATGTTGCATTAAAATTCTCACTTTGCCAATACCAATCCTCATATTTGCGCCTTGGGGGTTGTTGGGGAACGTAGTAATTTCAAAAAATTTCCTACGCACACGTAAGATCATGGTGATGCATAGCAACGAGAGGGGAGAGTGTTGTCCACGTACCCTCGTAGACCAAAAGCGGAAGCGTTAACACAACGCGGTTGATGTAGTCGTACGTCTTCACGATCCGACCGATCAAGTACCGAACGCACGGCACCTCCGAGTTCAGCACACGTTCAGCTCGATGACGTCCCTCGAACTCCGATCCAGCCGAGTGTTGAGGGAGAGTTTCGTCAGCACGACGGCGTGGTGACGATGATGATGTTCTACCGACACAGGGCTTCGCCTAAGCACCGCTACGATATTATCGAGGTGTCATATGGTGGAGGGGGGCACCGCACACGGCTAATAGATCAATAGATCAATTGTTGTGTCTATGGGGTTCCCCCCTGCCCCCGTATATAAAGGAGCAAGGGGGAGGCCGCCGACCAAGGATGAGGGCGTGCCAAGGGGGGAGTCCTACTCCCACCGGGAGTAGGACTCCTCCTTTCCTTGTTGGAATAGGAGAAGGGAAGGGAAAAGGAGAAAGAAGGAAGGGGGCGCCCCCCTCCCTAGTCCAATTCGGACTAGTCCATGGGGAGGGGTGCGGCCACCCTTTGGGGCCTTTCTCTCCTTTCCCGTATGGCCCATTAAGGCCCAATACGAATTCCCGTAACTCTCCGGTACTCCGAAAAATACCCGAATCACTCGGAACCTTTCCGAAGTCCGAATATAGTCATCCAATATATCGATCTTTACGTCTCGGCCATTTCGAGACTCCTCGTCATGTCCCCGATCTCATCCGGGACTCCGAACTCCTTCGGTACATCAAAACACATAAACTCATAATATAACCGTCATCGTAACATTAAGCGTGCGGACCCTACGGGTTCGAGAACTATGTAGACATGACCGAGACACCTCTCCGGTCAATAACCAATAGCGGAACCTGGATGCTCATATTGGCTCCCACATATTCTACGAAGATCTTTATCGGTCAGACCGCATAACAACATACGTTGTTCCCTTTGTCATTGGTATGTTACTTGTCCGAGATTCGATCGTCGGTATCTCGATACCTAGTTCAATCTCGTTACCGGCAAGTCTCTTTACTCGTTCCGTAATACATCATCCCGCAACTAACTCATTAGTTACAATGCTTGCAAGGCTTATAGTGATGTGTATTACTGAGTGGGCCCAGAGATACCTCTCCGACAATCGGAGTGACAAATCCTAATGTTGAAATACGCCAACCCAACAAGTACCTTTGGAGACACACTACTGGAATCAGCTAATTTGCCATCTGCCAGCTCTTTGTCGTCTGCTAGCTGACGGCAAAGAAGCTCTTTGACATCAGCTACCCAAAAGCAGACGACAAAGAAAAGGCTGATGGCAAAGAATCTCTTTGCCATCTGCCAGCTCTTTGCCGTCTGCCAGCGGACGGCAAAATCTTTGCCGTCCGCTGGCAAACGGCAAAGAGTGAGGTGGCCCCCCACCCCCCGCTCGTTTGGAAAAATCTTAACGGCCCACCTCTTTGCCGTCCGCTAGCAGCCGACAAAGAGGCAAAAAGGCAGACGGCAAAGAGGGCACTTTACTAACGGCAGGTACCCCCCCGCCCGTTACTCACTTCATCCTCGCCCTTCTCCTCCCACCCCACCGCCGCCGCCGCCGCCCGCCGCGCGCCGCCGCCCCGTCGCCCCCGCCGCCCCGTCGCCTCACCGCCCAGGCTCCCCGCCGCCCCACCGCCCCGTCGCCCCCCGCCCCGCGCCCCACCGCCCCGCGCCCCACCGCCGCCCCGGCCCACAGCCGCCCCGGCCCCCGCCGCCCGGCCCCCCGCCGCCCCGCCTCGTCCACCGCCCCGCCCCGGCCCCCGCCGCCCGGGCCCCACCGCCCCGCCTCCTCCACCGCCCCGCCCCGTCGCCGCCCCCTCCCCGACCCGTCGCCGCCCCCCACAGTGAGCCCCTGCCTTTTTCTGTTTTTTTGTTTTTCTTTTCTGTTTAGATAAGGTTTTTTAGTTTAGAATTAATTAGTTTAGGTTATTTAGTTTAATTAGTTTAAATAGTTTAGTTTTAATTAGTTTAGGTTTTTAGTTTAGGTTTAGGTTAAGTAGAAGGGGGAAGAAGAAGAAGAAGAAGAGGAGGAGGAGGAGGAGGAGAAAGAAGAAGAAGAAGAAGAAGAAGAAGAAGAAGAAGAAGAAGACCCGTGGCCTCCCCGCCACTCGGCGCCCCCTCCTCCACCCGGCCGCCCCGGCGCCCTCTCCTCCACCACCGCGGCCGCCCCACCCCTCCGGTGCCCCCTCCTCCACCCGGTGAGATCTCTTGTTTTATTTCTGTTTTTGTTTCTGTATTTTAAGTTTAGTTTAGGTTTATTTTAGGTTTGGTTTAGTTTAGGTTTACTTTAGTTTAGGTTTAGAGCATAGATAGCATCTTCTCTACTATAATTGTGTATAATCTCAATTCTCACTAGTAGTCTTATTAGTTAGTACATTATGCTTTTTATGTGTCATTTAAATAATGTAGTGCCAGATTTCTCAACTCATTGCCATATAATGAATTATTATTGTTATATTATTAATAGATGATGGAACAAAAACTATTTCCCTTCAAAGTGAAAAATCGTTCAGTGAAGTAAATATTAGTGCGCGAGTTATTTTATATACAAGAAAAAAATTGGCATGTCGTGGTAGAATTAGTATTTGTCATAAATGAATTCAAATGCATTTCCAATAGAAAATGTAATACACATATCTAGTGCACTGTAAACGAAAGTTATCCACAGACTCCTTGTAGGGGTTGTATAAAATATTATGAAAATATGGTGCAACTATGATTTGTTGCCACAAGTATTCCAATGTGATCACACCAGAAGGAACTTTAGGTTTAGTTTTGGTTAAGAAGAAAGAAGAAAGATGAAAAAAAGAAGAAGATAAAGAGGAGAAAGAAGAAGTGTATTTTCCCCCTATTTTTAGATTACTATGCTCTTTTTTTCAACATTTTCAGTTTTCTTTCATGTCTAAAGAAATCCCTAGTTTTGAAGGGTGCCAATTGCCATTGCCAACTAACCTACCAAATTAACTAAGTGTTGTTGATGTTGTTGAGCACAAGTGCATTGCTTTTTTTTCTCAGTTTTCTTTCATGTCTAGAAACTTGGCTCTATGTTTATAGATATGCTTCTAGCTAGATACTAATTGGTCTCTTCTGCTGCTTATTAGAGATGGGGGGACGCCGTCTCCGCTCTGCCACACCGAAGTACGAGTTGGATGCTTTCGAGTTCTTCAGTATCATACTTGGGACTTCCTCTAAGAGGCAGGTATATAGAAGGAGAGATCTCCCCTTCACCCATCTCATTATGATAACTTTGTTGTTTGCTACATCACTCCTTGACCCAAACTGCAGAGGCTGCCTGACACTTATATGAACATGCTGGGTGAAGATCCGCCAAATAATGTGAAGCTGCGACAGGCCAGCAGCGGGGTTCGCAGGCTGTGGGACGTGGAGTTGGTGATCAAGGAGGGCCACATGTACCTGTGTCATGGCTGGGAGAAGTTCTACCGTGCCTACGACCTGCGACTGGGGTACTTCCTTCTCTTCAGGCACGACGACAACGCCAACATGCTCATCGTGAAGGTGTTCAACGCGACTATGTGTCGCATGCGCTACGCTGACGACGATGATGCCGATACGTTCTGCCTCTTCTTATTCCTCTACATTTGGCTTTGTCTTGCATCGATTGTTAACGGTCATTAATTGTTGCATTTGGACAGGCAATGGGAGCAGCAGCAGCAACACTGGCTACAGCCAAAGCAGCAGCGATTCTGGCTGTAGCAAAAGCAACATCGATTCTGGCTGTAGCAAAAGCAGTAGCGATTCGGGCTGCAGCAAAGACAGCAAGGAGGATGATCCGGACTGGAGTGGGGAAGAAGAGGAGCAGAGTGGGCATCCGGCTGAGGATGACCTCCTAGCGATGGTGGTGGCCGACCAAGGGCAGGAGATGGTGGTGGCGCACCATGGGCAAGAGATGGTGGTGGCTGAGGATGACCTAGCGATGGTGGTGGCGCCGGCGATCCCATAGCTGGGCGACATGACCACGCCAATGGTGGTAGAAGACTACATCCCACTGCCTCCACCGCCTCCACCGCCTCGCCGCTCTTGGTGCATCAGGCTGAGGAAGGAGAAGGAGAAGAACAATGAGAACTGAACTATGTCAGGTATGTCAGATCTCCAAAATGATCTATATATAGTTTGCTCTAATATGCTTAGTTACCTATGTTAGCTCTAATATGCTTAGTTACATATGTTAGCTCTAATATGCTAAGTTATCTCTACTATGCTTAGTTTCCTATAGGTTAGCTCCAAAATTACTTATGTTAGCACAAAATGACCAAGTTTACATAATAAGCTTATAGTCTTCTTCTTCTTCCAAAATGACATAAGTTAGCTATAAGTTAGCTCTAATATGCTTAGTTCACTCAAAGATGGCATAATTAGCTAGGTTGGCTCCATTTTACCTAAGTTGGCTCTAATATGCTAAGTTATCTCTAATATGCTTAGTTTCCTATAGGTTAACTCGAAAATTACTTATGTTAGCACAAAATGACCAAGTTTATATAATAAGCTTAATTATAGTCTTCTTCTTCTTCTTCTTCTTCTTATTATTATTATTATTATTATTATTATTATTATTCTAGTCTTCTTCTAGTATTCTTCTAGTCTTCTTCTTCTTCTTCTTCATTTTCTTCTAGGTTAGCTCCATTTTACTTAAGTATGCTTATTTCTTATAGTCTTCTTCTTCTTCTTCTTCATTTTCTTCTTGTTTTTCTAACATCTTGTTTATCATTTTGCAGATTTGATTTAATTCACGGAAGCTTGCATGGATGGAGTGCTTCTTTTCCATTTGTGCTTTTATTTTGTATCAATGAACTTGCATGGTTGGAACTTGTTATATGGATGGATGGACAACGGTGTAGGATGAATAATGAGAAACTTTTGTAATATGTAAGGATGGAACTATATATGTGTTGGTTATGTATGTATATATGATGAAACTTGTGTGTTGGATACGCTTGTTGTGTATATATGTGAATTGCTGTGTATATCTCTGTATATCTATTAATTGCTGTCAAATTGAATGAATTAAATTAAAAACAGGGATGTACAGGCTCTTTGCCGTCCGCCGCGGACGGCAAATAAGCCACGTGGCAACCACCTGTGCTTCCTGGCAGCTGACCCATTTGGTCAGTTTGCCTACAGTGGCAGACGGCAAAGGCTTGAAGCTCTTTGCCGTCAGCCGCGGACGGCAAAGGCTGCCGTTAGACGCCTAACGGACTAACAGCGAATTTATTGCTGTCGGCTTTCTTTGCCGTCCACCGTTGATGGCAAAGGCCCCTTTGCCGTCCGCTTGAGAAAGCAGACGGCAAAGAAGCTCTTTACCATAGCCTACTTTGACGGAGCCTTTTGCCGTCTGCGGCGGACGGCAAAGCTCTTTGCCGTCCGCCACCCTTGCCTTTGCCGTCCGCCGTGGCAGACGGCAAAGTAGCAGATTCCTGTAGTGACACCTGTAGAGCACCTTTATAATCACCCAGTTACGTTGTGACGTTTGGTAGCACACAAAGTGTTCCTCCGGTAAACGGGAGTTGCATAATCTCATAGTCATAGGAACATGTATAAGTCATGAAGAAAGCAATAGCAACATACTAAACGATTGAGTGCTAAGCTAACGGAATGGGTCAAGTCAATCACATCATTCTCCTAATGATGTGATCTCGTTAATCAAATGACAACCCATGTCTGTAACATCCCAAATTTTCAATTTGGAATGTTATACATAGATCATCATTTTTCATATCATGTTTTGTTGCATTTTGACAAATCCTCGATAAATCCTAAGCAACTCAAGGACCCTCGGAGAGAGTTGGGGATTTTCTCGTATTTTCAAATTTGATTTTTCAAACGAGGATTTTGGTTTTAATTATTTTTCTCTCCGGAATAATATTTCATTTTAAAATAAACGAGAGGAGAAAATATGACTTCTCCAAAACATTGAAATACTGGAGGAAAAATGTTAAAATCATTATTTGGAATTTATTTGGATTTTATTTGCAATTTTTATTGCATTTAAAAATATGCATGTTTTCAAAACATTTATTTTTGATTTTAAAAATGTTCACCCTATTCTAGATTTTCTAACTAGACGAGGAAAATTTATTTCATATTTTTCTGATTTTTATTTATTTTAATATGCAATATTTTCCGTAGAACTTATTTAAAAAAAACACGCGCCCGCGCCGCTGGGCCGAGCCCAAGCCGACGGCCCGCCCCGTCGCCCCTCTCCTCTCTCCCCACGACGCCGCCGCCGGAGTCCGTCCCGGACACGACGCCGCCGCCGCCTCGGATGCCCCTTCCCCAAGCCTCCCTAGCCCCCCTTCCATAAATAGCGCCCCCCTCTCTGTTTCCTCTCACCGCCGCCGCCGTTAGCCCCGCCGCCGCCCGCATCTAGCCCCGCCGCCGCCGCCGTTTGCCTCGTCGCCGCCGCCGCCGGGAGTCGCCGGAGCCGCCGCCCCTCGCCGCCGGAGCACCCCCCCGAGCCACGCACCCCTCGCGCCCGAGCCCCGCCACCGGAGCCCCTCGCCGCCCGTCGAGGTACTGCCGCCCGCCGTCTCGTTCTTGACCGGTTTTCTGTAAAAAAAACCTTTTGTTTAAAAAAAACCCTAGATCGGTTTTTTTTCGGTTTTCTTATTCCGCAAGCGTTCACCGAACCGTTCGTTCTAACGAACGCGTTCGTCGGTTTTTCTCTGTTAACGAACGTCCGTTATTTAACCGTTCGTCCGTTTTTCTTTTTCGTCGGATTTTTCTCGTTATTTTCTCGGAATCGATTTCCGATCGAATCTTCGAATCTGTTTAACTTCTCGCTCATTTATCGGAATCAGGTGATTCAAGCGCCTAGAGTTTCGTTTCGAAATTCTCTTTTCGTTTAACCTACAAAAACAAGTTTTTGCTACAGTAAAATTTGACCTAGATCCAGATTAGCAAACGAAGTTTCTTTCTTTCGCCGTTTGACTTTCGTTGCTTCTTTCGAGTTGATTCTTTTTGCTAACCGGAGTTCTTAAGTTGAACTTTCTGGTTGGATCTTTCATTCGAGTTTTACATGTGGATTAGATGAGTACTGATTGTATGCTTGTTTGTTTGCGATAGAGTACCCAGAGTGTGCCGCTTGTTACTTCGACTCGTTAGGTTTTGCGGATCATCAGCAAGGCAAGTAACACTTTGATCATACCGTTCATACCCAGTTTTATTGCATTAGATTTTTTTCCTCAAACACATTGCATGATTAGGATCTAAATAAACTGTGGGTATTGGGAAGTAGTTGAGGTAGTACCTATTACCTGTTCTTTATCAAACCCTTGGGAGTTACTTCTACGTTGCTTTTATTATTGCCATGCTATGCTCGTAGACGTGGATTGGGTTTGAGTGATATCCATGACAGATGTGAGATGTTAATTAATGGTTCAACCTAAGGTGGCAACTAAAACTCACATCTGGGTGGATTGAGGCACCTGGAGAACCCAGTGTTGTCTGTATGTCTAAGGTCCGCCACCCAGGCTCAAAGGGATCATAAGATTATTCATGCTGGAAACTTCCGTGTGCAGCCACAAGCTATTATGGGCTCTAGCATAGCTGATTAGGTTATAGGATCTCTTGAAGAGGTGGACTAGCAGATGTAGGGGAAAGTAGGTGTACCGGTCCATCCAGAGTAGAGAGTGACTGTTTCTGAAAGACTGTGTCTCGGTCATCCGTTTCTCAAACATCATGTAGTGCGAGAATCAAGCGGAGGCGATCGAGTCTTGTGGGGAAAAGTGCACAAACCTCTGCAGAGTGTACAAACTGATCATGATTAGCCGTGTCCCCGGTTATGGACAACTTGAGTATCTAGTATCTGGATTATCATTTGAATCTCATCACTGTGATACGTATAATTAACTTTGTTGGGTTAATGAAGTTAATTAATTGGGATTGAGTTGGAGGTACCTTCTCAATGTTTCAACCACCATGATAGTTAAACAAAATTTATTCCTTTGAAGTAGGATAAAATTGGCTTTTCGCAAAACTGTAACCGTAGAGCTTTCCACCAGCCATATATGCATATAGAATAGCATTATTATTGTTCATTGCTCTCTATGTGTTACATTGCCAGCATATTCTATGTGCTGACCCGTTTCCGGGCTGCAACGTTTCATGTTGCAGACTTTTCAGACGACGAGTAAGGTGCTTTAGGTCGTGGTCTTATACTCAGTGATGCCGCTGGAGTTGATGGACTCACTTACCTTCCAAGTCTTCCGCTGTTATCGTTATTAGATGGCCTTAAGCCATGTTTATTATACTTTATCTCTTTGGAGATATTCGATGTAATAAGTGTGTGATTGCTACTCTGTTATAAATCCTCCATTTGTACTGTGCGTGTCAGCATTACTGATCCAGGGATGACACTGGTGCACAGCAGCACAGGCCATTTGAGGTCTGGTCGCTACAAAGTTGGTATCAGAGCACACGCTGACTATAGGACACGACCACTAAGCTTAAGCCCTAGAAAACTTCTCTCTTCTCATTTCTGACCCCTCTCCACTTTCTACTCTTTTAGTAATGGCGAATGCAAGGAGCAAGTTCATGCAACCAGATGAAGATACGCCGTTTGGACGACATTTGAAGGAAGTCACCAAGTACTTGAACATAGGAATACCAAGCGTCACCGGAACCTACAACGCCACATTTCCTGAAGAGGAGAGCTGGAAGATTCAAGTTATCATTCCAGGAAGAACGTTTGCGCCAATTACGGAATCCATGAGATTGGTTTTCGAAGCACCCACTTGGAGTTTAGGGAAGAGCATGGCCGCACATATTGTCATGGGACGCATTGGAGAAGTCTACCACCAGGAGCTTAAGGATACAATTTATCAGATTTGTGGACGTCGAGACGCGCAATGGGAGATGATCAAGACCAAGAAGGATGGATCAATTGCAGCTTTCATCCAGGAGCAGAACCAACATATTCGACGCCAGGAGAATCAGATGTGTACGAACAAGGAAGAACTGAAGAAGGCATTCACGAAGATCAAGGAACTCCAAGAAGAACTCAAGGCCACCCGCGAAGATTATTTGGATGAAATCAACGCATTAGTCGGGAAGATTGACGACCTGGAGAATAAGATTGGAGCATTCGTGGGAAATCCAGTGCCAAAAGCAGAAGTCGACGAATGCACTTGTCCGGATAACTACATCATCATCGACGACACCGACTCGGAACCAAGTGAAGACGAATGGATTGATGAAGCTGGAGCAGACATCATGGAGTCTTCAACGGATCAGAATTTTTAGTAGACCGCCATATCAGTAGTAGTTTTTCCCCCATTTAATAGTATAGCTCAAGCACTTTGTAACGCTAGTTAGATCGGTTGTTTTGCCTTGTTTGGATTGATTGAGTGATATTGATTGATTTGTCTCATGAGCATATGGGTAGTGTTTTCCCCCTAGACCTCATTCTATTCTTAATTCTCATCTTTTCTAAACCTATCAGATGCCTCCAAGACGCGACACCGGATTTGTTTTCCTGCCAGAGATCACCCAGTTGATTCAGCAACAGAATGCCCTGATGCAAGTGTTAGTGCAGAACCAAGGCAACAACAACAACAACAATAACCCACCGCCACCACCACCTGTTGACCACTTAGCCCGTTTCATAAGGCTAAACCCGCCGGTGTTCTCCAGTAGCACCGAGCCGATTGTAGCAGATGATTGGCTCCGCAAAGTTGGAAGGGAGTTGACCACTGCAGGATGCACAGATGCGGAAAGAGTGCGTTTTGCCGCACATCAGCTTGATGGACCCGCAGCATCATGGTGGGAGAATTATACAGCCACGCACCCCATTGACACTGTCACATGGGACCAGTTTCAGCAATCTTTCCGTACAGCTCATGTTTCAGCAGGAGCTATGGCTATGAAGAAGCGTGAGTTTCGCAACCTACGCCAAGGAGGACGCACCGTAGGCCAGTGTGTGGAAGATTTCAGTAAGTTAGCACGTTATGCACCAGATGACGTTGCTACGGATGCTGCCAAGCAGGAGAAATTTCTGGAAGGATTGAATGATGAGCTGAGTATGCAGTTGATGGTAGCAACTTTCAACAACTACCAGGAGCTGGTAGATAGAGCTCTCATGATTGAAGGAAAGCAACAGCAGATTGAAAACCGCAAGAGGAAGTATGGACAAGGGAAGTACAATTCTGGAGCCCAGCAGAAGCCACGATTTACCCCGAAGCCGGGAGGACAGTTTCAGCATACCCATGGAGGAGGTAGTTCGCACAACCATAATGGCTCCAAGAATGGTAATGGGAATGGAGGAGGAAACAGACAGAACCACACCAACCCATCTACCCCAACCAAGAGGGATCTAAGTCACATTACTTGTTTCAAGTGCCAGAAGACGGGACATTACGCTACTGATTGTCCTGAAGCCCAAAATGGAAATGGCAATGGAAGCTCTGGGAAGAAGCCGAACCCGTTCAACAAAGGACATGCGAACCACGTGAGCGTGGAAGAGTTTGAAGCTCAGCCTGATGCAGTAATAGGTAAGTTTTTGGTTAAGTCATTTACTGCAACTGTTCTTTTCGATACTGGTGCATCGCATTCATACATATCAAGGGGATTCGTAAACAAGTTTAAGATGTCCACCCAAGTCCTGAAAAGCCCCATGTTAGTAACCTCGCCAGGAGCAGAGTATATGGCCACCCAAGGATGTTTTCAGATACCGTTGGCCATTGGTAGGCATGTTTTCCCCTCAGACCTCATTGTTTTGGAATCACAAGGTTTGGATGTGATTTTGGGAATGGATTGGCTATCGTTGTATGGAGGAAACATCGATTGTGCCAGCAAGACTATTTTGCTTACCACCCCGGTAGGAAAAAGGATCAAGTATGTATCCAGGCATATGCCGAAGAGGACTCAAGTGAATTCCTTATTAGGAGTTGTACAGGAGGAAGTACCAGTGGTGAAGGACTATCTGGATGTATTTCCAGAAGAGTTGTCAGGCATGCCACCAAATAGAGACATTGAGTTCTTGATTGAACTTTTGCCAGGCACGGGGCCAATATCTAAGAGACCATACAGGATGCCCGCAAAGGATTTGGAGGAAATTAAGAAGCAGATCAAGGAGTTACTGGATAAAGGCTATATTCTCCCAAGTTCGTCACCTTGGGGATCACCAGTACTTCTAGTAGAGAAGAAAGATGGATCACTAAGGATGGTTGTTGATTACCGAGGATTGAATGAAGTGACCATCAAAAACAAGTACCCACTGCCGATGATCAATGATTTGTTTGACCGCCTGCAAGGAGCTAAAGTATTTTCCAAGATCGATCTACGATCGGGATACCATCAGTTGAAGATTCGAGAGCAGGATATACCCAAGACGGCATTTACCACCAGATATGGATTGTATGAGTATACCGTTATGTCATTTGGACTGACTAACGCACCGGCCTATTTCATGAACCTGATGAACAAAGTGTTTATGGAGTTTTTGGATAAGTTCGTCCTGGTGTTCATTGATGATATTTTAATCTTTTCCAAGGATGAAGAAGAGCATGAGGAGCATTTACGATTGGTACTTGAGAAGCTCAGAGAACATCAGTTATATGCCAAGTTCAGCAAATGTGAGTTTTGGCTGAAGGAAGTTGGATTCCTTGGACATGTTATTTCTGGAGAAGGAATAGCAGTAGACCCTGCCAAGGTTGACAAGTGACAAGTTGGGAATCACCCACGACAGTTGGAGAAATCCGGAGTTTTCTTGGACTTGCAGGATACTACCGGAGATTTATCGAGAATTTCTCAAGGATTGCTAAGCCCATGACTGAGCTATTGAAGAAGGACACCAAATTCAATTGGACTGAGGAGTGTGAAGCTAGTTTCCAAGAGTTGAAGAAACGATTGGTTACATCACCAGTGTTGATTCTGCCAGATCAACGCAAGGACTATGAAGTTTATTGCGACGCTTCTTGTCGAGGACTTGGAGCAGTGCTTATGCAGGAAGGAAGAGTTGTTTCGTATGCTTCACGACAACTTAAACCCCATGAGAAGAATTATGCTACGCATGATTTGGAATTAGCAGCCGTGGTGCATGCATTGAAGACATGGAGACATTTTCTCATCGGAAACCATTGTGAAGTCTATACGGATCACAAGAGTTTGAAGTACATTTTCACGCAGAAGGAGTTAAACCTCAGACAGAGGAGATGGTTGGAGCTCATCAAAGATTATGATATGAGATTGCATTATCACCCCGGAAAGGCTAACGTAGTAGCAGACGCGTTGAGCCGCAAGAGTCATGTCAACACCCTCATGACAGGAGAGTTACCTCAGGAGTTAGCCGAGGACCTACGCGAGCTATGTTTGGAGATAGTCCCTAGAGGCTATTTAGCGACATTGGAGATTCAGTCTACCTTGATGGAAAGGATCAGAGAAGCTCAGAAGACAGACAAGGAGATTGAAGAGATAAAGGAGAAGATGAGCAAAGGAAAAGCCAAGGGATTTCGTGAGGATGAGCACGATACCTTATGGTTTGAGGACCGTGTATATGTGCCAAATGATCCGGAGATCAGGAAGTTGATTTTGCAAGAAGCCCATGATTCACCGTACTCGATTCACCCAGGAAATACCAAGATGTATTTGGATTTGAAGAATACTTTCTGGTGGACCGGAATGAAGAAGGATATTGCGGAGTTTGTAGCAGTTTGTGATGTATGTTAGAGAGTGAAGGCAGAGCATCAGAAGCCAGGAGGATTGCTACAGCCATTGCCGATACCCGAATGGAAGTGGGATAAAATAGGCATGGATTTTATCACGGGATTACCCAGGACTCGTTCAGGCTATGACTCGATATGGGTTGTAGTTGATCGATTGACGAAAATGGCTCATTTCATTCCAGTGAAGACCACTTACACCAGTGCTAAGTTGGCAAAGATATACATGACCAGGATTGTATGTTTGCATGGAGTTCCGAGGACCATTGTATCAGACAGAGGAACCCAATTTACCTCGAAGTTTTGGAAGCAGTTACATGAAACATTGGGAACTAGGCTGGAATTTAGTACAGCATTTCACCCGCAGACAGATGGACACACCGAGAGAGTCAACCAGATTTTGGAGGACATGTTGAGAGCATGTGCGCTAGATTATGGATCTAGTTGGGACGACAATTTGCCATATGCAGAGTTTTCATATAACAACAGTTATCAAACCAGTTTGAAGATGGCCCCTTTCGAAGCTTTGTACGGAAGGAGGTGTAGAACACCATTGTTATGGGACGAAGTTGGAGATCGTCAGTTGTTTGGACCAGATTTGATTAAGGAGTCTGAACAGAAAGTAAGGTTGATTCGTGATAGGCTCAAGGTAGCCCAGTCCAGGCAGAAGAGTTATGCTGATTCTAAACGCAAGGAGACAGTTCATGAAGTCGGAGACAGAGTATATCTTCGAGTATCGCCACTTCGGGGAGTAAAGCGTTTTGGAGTTAAGGGAAAGTTAGCGCCTCGTTTTATCGGACCATACAGAGTATTGGAACGTATGGGAGAGGTTGCCTACAAACTGGAATTGCCCGAAGGATTGTCTGGAGTACATGATGTATTTCATGTTTCGCAGTTGAAGAAGTGCCATGCAGAGATGGCTGAGATACCACTAAGAGATATTGTGCCACCGGAAGCGATTCAGTTGGAAAGTGATTTGACCTATGAGGAGAAACCAGTTAAGATTCTCGAGTATGCCAGCCGAGTTACCCGCAGCAAGGTTATCAAGTTTTGCAAAGTTCAGTGGAGTCACCACACAGAAGATGAGGCCACCTGGGAGCGAGAGGAAGATCTACGGAAAAACCACTCCCACCTGTTTTCTAGCCAACCCGAATCTCGAGGGCGAGATTCATCTTAAGGGGGGTAGGTTTGTAACATCCCAAATTTTCAATTTCAAACGTTATACATAGATCATCATTTTTCATATCATGTTTTGTTGCATTTTGACAAATCCTCGATAAATCCTAAGCAACTCAAGGACCCTCGGAGAGAGTTGGGGATTTTCTCGTATTTTCAAATTTGATTTTTCAAACGAGGATTTTGGTTTTAATTATTTTTCTCTCCGGAAAAATATTTCATTTTAAAATAAACGAGAGGAGAAAATATGACTTCTCCAAAACATTGAAATACTGGAGGAAAAATGTTAAAATCATTATTTGGAATTTATTTGGATTTTATTTGCAATTTTTATTGCATTTAAAAATATGCATGTTTTCAAAACATTTATTTTTGATTTTAAAAATGTTCACCCTATTCTATATTTTCTAACTAGACGGGGAAAATTTATTTCATATTTTTCTGATTTTTATTTATTTTTCTACGCAATATTTTCCGCGGAACTTATTTAAAAAAAAAACACGCGCCCGCGCTGACTGGGCCGAGCCCAAGCCGACGGCCCGCCCCGTCGCCCCTCTCCTCTCTCCCCACGACGCCGCCGCCGGAGTCCGTCCCGGACACGACGCCGCCGCCGCCTCGGATGCCCCTTCCCCAAGCCTCCCTAGCCCCCCCTTCCATAAATAGCCCCCCTCTCCGTTTCCTCTCACCGCCGCCGCCGTTAGCCCCGCCGCCGCCCGCATCTAGCCCCGCCGCCGCCGCCGTTTGCCTCGTCGCCGCCGCCGCCGGGAGTCGCCGGAGCCGCCGCCCCTCACCGCCGGAGCACCCCCCGAGCCCCGCACCCCTCGCGCCCGAGCCCCGCCACCGGAGCCCCTCGCCGCCCGTCGAGGTACTGCCGCCGGCCGTCTAGTTGTTGACCGGTTTTCTGTAAAAAAAAACCTTTTGTTTAAAAAAACCGTAGATCGGTTTTTTTCGGTTTTCTTATTTCGCGAGCGTTTACCGAACCGTTCGTTTTAACGAACGCGTTCGTCGGTTTTCTCTGTTAACGAACGTCCGTTATTTAACCGTTCGTCCGTTTTTCTTTTTCGTCGGATTTTTCTCGTTATTTTCTCGGATTCGATTTCGATCGAATCTTCGAATCTGTTTAACTTCTCGCTCGTTTATCGGAATCAGGTGATTCAAGCGCCTAGAGTTTCGTTTCGAAATTCTCTTTTCGTTTAACCTACTCAAACAAGTTTTTGCTACAGTAAAATTTGACCTAGATCCAGATTAGCAAACGAAGTTTCTTTCTTTCGCCGTTTGACTTTCGTTGCTTCTTTCGAGTTGATTCTTTTTGCAAACCGGAGTTCTTAAGTTGAAATTTCTTGTTGGATCTTTCATTCGAGTTTTACATGTGCATTAGATGAGTACTGATTGTATGCTTGTTTGTTTGCGATAGAGTACCCGGAGTGTGCCGCTTGTTACTTCGACTCGTTAGGTTTTGCGGATCATCAGCAAGGCAAGTAACACTTTGATCATACCGTTCATAACCAGTTTTATTGCATTAGATTTTTTTTCCTCAAACACATTGCATGATTAGGATCTAAATAAACTGTGGGTATTGGGAAGTAGTTGAGGTAGTACCTATTACCTGTTCTTTATCAAACCCTTGGGAGTTACTTCTACGTTGCTTTTATTATTGCCATGCTATGCTCGTAGACGTGGATTGGGTTTGAGTGATATCCATGACAGATGTGAGATGTTAATTAATGGTTCAACCTAAGGTGGCAACTAAAACTCACATCTGGGTGGATTGAGGCACCTGGAGAACCCAGTGTTGTCTGTATGTCTAAGGTCCGCCACCCAGGCTCAAAGGGATCATAAGATTATTCATGCTGGAAACTTCCGTGTGCAGCCACAAGATATTATGGGCTCTAGCATAGCTTAGTAGGTTACAGGATCTCTTGAAGAGGTGGACTAGCAGATGTAGGGGAAAGTAGGTGTACCGGTCCATCCAGAGTAGAGAGTGACTGTTTCTGAAAGACTGTGTCTCGGTCATCCGTTTCTCAAACATCATGTAGTGCGAGAATCAAGCGGAGGCGATCGAGTCTTGTGGGGAAAAGTGCACAAACCTCTGCAGAGTATACAAACTGATCATGATTAGCCGTGTCCCCGGTTATGGACAACTTGAGTATCTAGTATCTGGATTATCATTTGAATCTCATCACTGTGATACGTATAATTAACTTTGTTGGGTTAATGAAGTTACTTAATTGGGATTGAGTTGGAGGTACCTTCTCAATGTTTCAACCACCATGATAGTTAAACAAAATGTATTCCTTTGCAGTAGGATAAAATTGGCTTTTCGCAAAACTGTAACCGTAGAGCTTTCCACCAGCCATATATGCATATAGAATAGCATTATTATTGTTCATTGCTCTCTATGTGTTACATTGCCAGCATATTCTATGTGCTGACCCGTTTCCGGGCTGCAACGTTTCATATTGCAGACTTTTCAGACGACGAGTAAGGTGCTTTAGGTCGTGGTCTTATACTCAGTGATGCCGCTGGAGTTGATGGACTCACTTACCTTCCAAGTCTTCCGCTGTTATCGTTATTAGATGGCCTTAAGCCATGTTTATTATACTTTATCTCTTTGGAGATATTCGATGTAATAAGTGTGTGATTGCTACTCTGTTATAAATCCTCCATTTGTACTGTGCGTGTCAGCATTACTGATCCAGGGATGACACTGGTGCACAGCAGCACAGGCCATTTGAGGTCTGGTCGCTACAATGTCAATGGCTAGGAAACTTAACCATCTTTGATCAACGAGCTAGTCAAGTAGAGGCATACTAGTGACACTCTGTTTGTCTATGTATTCACACATGTATTATGTTTCCGGTTAATACAATTCTAGCATGAATAATAAACATTTATCATGATATAAGGAAATAAATAATAACTTTATTATTGCCTCTAGGGCATATTTCCTTCAGTCTCCCACTTGCACTAGAGTCAATAATCTAGTTCACATCGCCATGTGATTTAACATCAATAATTCACATCACCATGTGATTAACACCCAGTGTTCACATTGTCATGTGACCAACACCCAAAGGGTTTACTAGAGTCAATAATCTAGTTCACATCGCTATGTGATTAACACCCAAAGAGTGCTAAGGTGTGATCATGTTTTGATTGTGAGATAGTTTTAGTCAACGGGTCTGTCACATTCAGATCCGTAAGTATTTTGCAAATTTCTATGTCTACAATGCTCTGCACGGAGCTACTCTAGCTAATTGCTCCCACTTTCAATATGTATCTAGACCGAGACTTAGAGTCATCTAGATTAGTGTCAAAACTTGCATCGATGTAACCCTTTACGACGAACCTTTTGTCACTTCAATAATCGAGAAACATATCCTTATTCCACTAAGGATAATTTTGACCGCTGTCCAGTGATCTACTCCTAGATCACTATTGTACTCCCTTGCCAAAATCAGTGTAGGGTATACAATAGATCTGGTACACAGCATGGCATACTTTATAGAACCTATGGCCAAGGCATAGGGAATGACTTTCATTCTCTTTCTATCTTCTTCCGTGGTCGGGCTTTGAGTCTTACTCAATTTCACACCTTGTAACACAGGCAAGAACTCTTTCTTTGACTGTTCCATTTTGAACTGCTTCAAAATCTTGTCAAGGTATATACTCATTGAAAAACTTATCAAGCGTCTTGATCTATCTCTATAGATCTTGATGCTCAATATGTAAGCAGCTTCACCGAGGTCTTTCTTTAAAAACTCCTTTCAAACACTCCTTTATGCTTTGCAGAATAATGCTACATTATTTCCGATCAACAATATGTCATTCACATATACTTATCAGAAATGCTGTAGTGCTCCCACTCACTTTCTTGAAAATACAGGCTTCACCGCAAGTCTGTATAAAACTATATCCTTTGATCAACTTATCAAAGCGTATATTCCAACTCTGAGATGCTTGCACCAGTCCATAGATGGATTGCTGGAGCTTGCATATTTTGTTAGCACTTTTAGGATTGACAAAACCTCCTGGTGCATCATATACAACTCTCTTTAATAAATCCATTAAGGAATGTAGTTTTGTTTATCCATTTGCCAGATTTCATAAAATGCGGCAATTGCTAACATGATTCGGACAGACTTAAGCATCGCTGCGAGTGAGAAAATCTCATCGTAGTCAACACCTTGAACTTTGTCAAAAAAAAACCTTTTTTCGACAAGTCTAGCTTTGTAGATAGTAACACTACTATCAGCGTCCGTCTTCCACATGAAGATCCATTTATTTTTTATGGCTTGCCGATCAACGGGCAAGTCAACCAAAGTCCATACTTTGTTCTCATATATGGATCTCATCTCAGATTTCATGGCCTCAAGCCATTTCGCGGAATCTGGGCTCATCATCGCTTCCTCATAGTTCGTAGGTTCGTCATGGTCAAATAACATGACCTCCAGAACAGGATTACCGTACCACTCTGGTGTGGATCTCACTCTGGTTTACCTACGAGGTTTGGTAGTAACTTGATCTGAAGTTACATGATCATCATCATTAACTTCCTCACTAATTGGTGTAGGAGTCACAGGAACAGATTTCTGTGATGAACTACTTTCCAATAAGGGAGCAGGTACAGTTCCCTCATCAAGTTCTACTTTCCTCCCACTCACTTCTTTCGAGAGAAACTCCTTCTCTAGAAAGGATCCATTCTTAGCAACGAATGTCTTGCCTTCGATTCTATGATAGAAGGTGTACCCAACTGTCTCCTTTGGGTATCCTATGAAGACACATTTTTCCGATTTGGGTTTGAGCTTATCAAGATGAAACCTTTTCACATAAGCATCGCAACCCCAAACTTTAAGAAACGACAACTTTGGTTTCTTGCCAAACCACGGTTCATAAGAGGTCATCTCAACGGATTTAGATGGTACACTATTTAACGTGAATGCAGCTGTCTCTAATGCATAACCCCAAAATGATAGTTGTAGATTGGTAAGAGACATCATATATCGCACCATATCTAATAAAGTACGGTTACGATGTTCGGACACACCATTACACCGTGGTGTTCCAGGTGGCGTGAGTAGTGAAACTATTTCACATTGTTTTTAACTGAAGGCCAAACTCGTAACTCAAATACTCTTCTCCACGATCAGATCGTAGAAACTTTATTTTCTTGTTACGATGATTTTCCGCTTCACTCTGAAATTATATGAACTTTTCAAATGTTTCAGACTTCTGTTTCATTAAGTAGATATACCCATATCTGCTCAAATCATCTGTGAAGGTCAGAAAATAATGATACCTGCTACGAGCCTCAATATTCATCGGACCACATACATCTGTATGTATGATTTCCAACAACTCTCTCTCCATAGTTCCGGAGAACGGCGTTTTAGTCATCTTGCCCATGATGCACGGTTCGCAAGCATCAAGTGATTCATAATCAAGTGATTCCAAAATCCCATCAGTATGGAGTTTCTTCATGCGCTTTACAGCAATATGACCTAAACGGCAGTGCCACAAATAAGTTGCACTATCATTATTAACTTTGCATCTTTTGGCTTCATTATTATGAATATGTGTATCACTACGATCGAGATCCAACAAACCATTTTATTGGGTGTATGACCATAGAAGGTTTTATTCATGTAAACAGAACAACAATTATTCTCTAATTTAAATGAATAACCGTATTGCAACAAACATGATCAAATCATATTCATGCTCAACGCAAACACCAAATAACACTTATTTAGTTTCAACACTAATCCTGAAAGTATAGGGAGTGTGCAATGATGATCATATCAATCTTGGAACTACTTCCAACACACATCGTCACCTCGCCTTTTACTAGTCTCTGTTTATTCTGCAACTCCCGTTTCGAGTTACTACTCTTAGCAACTGAACCAGTATCAAATACCGAGGGGTTGCTATAAACACTAGTAAGTACACATCAATAACATGTATATCCAATATACCTTTGTTCACTTTGCCATCCTTCTTATCCACCAAATAGTTGGGGTAGTTCCGCTTCCAGTGACCAGTCCCTTTGCAGTAGAAGCACTTAGTCTCAGGCTTAGATCCAGACTTGGGCTTCTTCACTTGAGCAGCAACTTGCTTGCCGTTCTTCTTGAAGTTCCCCTTCTATCCCTTTGCCCTTTTCTTGAAACTAGTGGTCTTGTTAACCATCAACACTTGATGCTCTTTCTTGATTTCTACCTTCGTCGATTTCAGCATCTCGAAGAGCTCGGGAATTACTTTCGTCATCCCTTGCATACTATAGTTCATCACGAAGTTCTACTAACTTGGTGATGGTGACTAGAGAATTCTGTCAATCACTATTTTATCTGGAAGATTAACTCCCACTTGATTCAAGCGATTGTAGTACCCAGACAATCTGAGCACATGCTCACTGCTTGAGCTATTCTCCTCCATCTTTTAGCTATAGAACTTGTTGGAGACTTCATATCTCTCAACTCGGGTATTTGCTTGAAATATTAAGTTTAACCCCTGGAACATCTCATATGGTCCATGACGTTCAAAACGTCTTTGAAGTCCCGATTCTAAGCCGTTAAGCATGGTGCACTAAACTTATCAAGTAGTCATCATATTGAGCTAGCCAAAACGTTCATAACGTCTGCATCTGCTCCTGCAACAGGTCTGTCACCTAGCGGTGCATCAAGGACATAATTTTTCTGTGCAGCAATGAGGATAATCCTCATATCACGGATCCAATCCGCATCTTTGCTACTAACATCTTTCAACATAATTTTTCTCTAGGAACATATCAAAAATAAACACAGGGAAGCAACAACGCGAGCTATTGATCTACAACATAATTTGCAAAATACTATCAGGACTAAGTTCATGATAAATTTAAGTTCAATTAATCATATTACTTAAGAACTCCCACTTAGATAGACATCCCTCTAATCCTCTAAGTGATCACGTGATCCATATCAACTAAACCATGTCCGATCATCACGTGAGATGGAGTAGTTTCAAGGTGAACATCACTATGTTGATCATATCTACTATATGATTCATGCTCGACCTTTCGGTCTCCGTGTTCCGAGGCCATATCTGCATATGCTAGGCTCGTCAAGTTTAACCTGAGTATTCCGCATGTGCAACTGTTTTGCACCCGTTGTATTTGAACGTAGAGTCTATCACACCCGATCATCACGTGGTGTCTCAGCACGAAGAACTTTCGCAACGGTGCATACTCAGGGAGAACACTTTTATCTTGAAATTTTAGTGAGAGATCATCTTATAATGCTACCGTCAATCAAAGCAAGATAAGATGCATAAAAGATAAACATCACATGCAATCAATATAAGTGATATGATATGGCCATCATCATCTTGTGCTTGTGATCTCCATCTCCGAAGCACCGTCATGATCACCATCGTCACCGGCGCGACACCTTGATCTCCATCGTAGCATCGTTGTCGTCTCGCCAACTATTGCTTTTACGACTATCGCTACCGCTTAGTGATAAAGTAAAACAATTACATCGCGATTGCATTTCATACAATAAAGCGTCAACCATATGGCTCCTGCCAGTTGCCGATAACTCGGTTACAAAACATGATCATCTCATACAATAAAATATAGCATCATGTCTTGACCATATCACATCACAACATGCCTTGCAAAAACAAGTTAGACGTCCTCTACTTCGTTGTTGCAAGTTTTACGTGGCTGCTACGGGCTTAGCAAGAACCGTTCTTACCTACGCATCAAAACCACAATGATAGTTTGTCAAGTTGGTGCTGTTTTAACCTTCGCAAGGACCGGGCGTAGCCACACTCGGTTCAACTAAAGTGTGAGAGACAGACACCCGCCAGTCACCTTTAAGCAACGAGTGCTCGCAACGGTGAAATCAGTCTCGCGTAAGCGTACGCGTAATGTCGGTCTGGGCCGCTTCATCTCACAATACCGCCGAACCAAAGTATGACATGCTGGTAAGCAGTATGACTTATATCGCCCACAACTCACTTGTGTTCTACTCGTGCATATAACATCAACGCATAAAACCAGGCTCTGATACCACTGTTGGGGAACGTAGTAATTTCAAAAAAAATCCTACGCCCACGCAAGATCATGGTGATGCATAGCAACGAGAGGGGAGAGTGTTGTCCATGTACCCTCGTAGACCAAAAGCGGAAGCGTTAACACAACGCGGTTGATGTAGTCGTACGTCTTCACGATCCGACCGATCAAGTACCGAACGCACGGCACCTCCGAGTTCAGCACACGTTCAGCTCGATGACGTCCCTCGAACTCCGATCCAGCCGAGTGTTGAGGGAGAGTTTCGTCAGCACGACGGCGTGGTGACGATGATGATGTTCTACCGACACAGGGCTTCGCCTAAGCACCGCTACGATATTATCAAGGTGTAATATGGTGGAGGGGGGCACCGCACATGGCTAAGAGATCAATGATCAATTGTGTGTCTATGGGGTGTCCCCCTGCCCCCGTATATAAAGGAACACGGGGGAGGCCGCCGGCCAAGGAGGAGGGCGCGCCAAGGGGGGAGTCCTACTCCCACCGGGAGTAGGACTCCTCCTTTCCTTGTTGGAGTAGGAAAAGGGAAGGGAGAAGGAGAAAGAAGGAAGGGGGCGCCCCCCTTCCCTAGTCCAAATCGGACTGGTCCATGGGGAGGGGTGCGGCCACCCTTTGGGGCCTTCCTCTCCTTTCCCGTATGGCCCATTAAGGCCCAATACGAATTCCCGTAACTCTCCGGTACTCCGAAAAATACCCAAATCACTCGGAACCTTTCCGAAGTCCGAATATAGTCGTCCAATATATCGATCTTTACGTCTCGGCCATTTCGAGACTCCTCGTCATGTCCCCGATCTCATCCGGGACTCCGAACTCCTTCGGTACACCAAAACACATAAACTCATAATATAACCGTCATCGTAACGTTAAGCATGCGGACCCTACGGGTTCGAGAACTATGTAGACATGACCGAGACACCTCTCCGGTCAATAACCAATAGAGGAACCTGGATGCTCATATTGGCTCCCACATATTCTACAAAGATCTTTATTGGTCAGACCACATAACAACATACGTTGTTCCCTTTGTCATCGGTATGTTACTTGCCCGAGATTCGATCGTCGGTATCTTGATACCTAGTTCAATCTCGTTACTGGCAAGTCTCTTTACTCGTTCCGTAATACATCATCCCGCAACTAACTCATTAGTTACAATGCTTGCAAGGCTTATAGTGATGTGTATTACTGAGTGGGCCCAGAGATACCTCTCCGACAATCGGAGTGACAAATCCTAATCTTGAAATACGCCAACCCAACAAGTACCTTTGGAGACACCTGTAGAGCACCTTTATAATCACCCAGTTACGTTGTGACGTTTGGTAGCACACAAAGTGTTCCTCCGGTAAACGAGAGTTGCATAATCTCATAGTCATAGGAACATGTATAATTCATGAAGAAAGCAATAGCAACATACTAAACGATCGAGTGCTAAGCTAACGGAATGGGTCAAGTCAATCACATCATTCTCCTAATGATGTGATCTCGTTAATCAAATGACAACCCATGTCAATGGCTAGGAAACTTAACCATCTTTGATCAACGAGCTAGTCAAGTAGAGGCATACTAGTGACACTCTGTTTGTCTATGTATTCACACATGTATTATGTTTCCGGTTAATACAATTCTAGCATGAATAATAAACATTTATCATGATATAAGGAAATAAATAATAACTTTATTATTGCCTCTAGGGCATATTTCCTTCAGGGGTGATCTTGGTTTCTTTGAATGATTTGTCCGATAAGTATTCTTCTCTTCACTCTTCTTTTGATATTTGTCCAATAGTTCAGCGAAGGTGATTTTTGATCTCTTACACTTGCACTTATTTCGGCCTTTGTTTTCTTTTGGTTTGCTTTCATCGATCATTGGATTTGCTTGCTGCCCCCCAGTCCTTGGCGTCTCATTCTAGCTTCGATGGAATTCTTGCCCTCAAGATTATGTTTATTATGCTCTACAACAACTTCTTTACTTGAAAGCTTGATCTCATCACCTACAGTTTTTACCTTCTCTTTAAGTGGATCTGCTTGAAGTAGCCGATGCAAAAACTCTCTGCCATCGGGACCAATCGGAATAGACTGGTGTCTCAACAAATTTCAATTGTCCTTTATCAATGGCCGAGTTAATTATTTGACGAAACATGTTGCAATCCTCAAAATTATGCTTGGACGAATCATGCAACTTACAATACATTCGTCCCTGGACAGATGGCTCAACATGGTGATCAAGAATTTTAATATAATTATTTCTCAACAACAAATCAAAGATTTGATCGCACATATTTGAATTGAAGGTAATTTTTTTATTTCTAGCCGATCTTGCTGTGAAAACGGCTTTGGAGTTAAGCAAACGAATGGTTCAGATTTTGTATCACCCCATTCGGCTATGATTTTTATTTTCCATTCTTTTACCAATGTCATTGGATAAGATATTATACTAGCATAGGTTTTCTGAAAAGAATAAACAAAAATAGTTAGAACATGCATGCCTCAATTGAGACCAAGAGTAAGCCAAGTATGAAACAAGCAAAGCTACCCATGTAGATATGAACTTTAAATAAAGTAATGAGGAAAGCCTTGATTGCAACAATAAGTCAGTATCAGTCTTTATAAATGGCGCAATGGGTTGACCGATATGTTCTATAACAATTTTATTGCTAACAAGTAAATTACCCTTCTTCATTGGTCTTTCAAAATTACTTAAGAAGATTTTTTTAATAGATGCATCAACAATAAAGTTTTGACCAAATCTGAAAATAGGTAAAATTACTTGCTAAACATACCTCTTCAAATATGTTGGGAGAGCATGATGGTGGTGTGATTTGAACAATATCTTGCTTCATCTTTGGGTGTCTCCCCAACGCCTCTTCATCATCTTTTTCTTGATTCCGTGCATCATTACACTTCAGGTTTTTGTCGGCCAAACTTTGTTCTCCTACTTTTTCTTGTACTTGAAGCTTGTCAATTTCTACGGAACGGAACTCATAGGGCAGGAAGTAGGTTCCATTAACTTCAGAAAAATCAAGCACCGTTGTTTTCCTATGCTTGCCATGCCCTTTCTCAGTAATTCTTGCCTCGTTGGATTTGATGGATTCAGAATATATACTACTTGATTCGGTTTTTTCAACCGAAGCACTTTCATGTTCCGAATCATCCTTCTTTTCATTGATACACTACTAGAAAAACGGCTATAGCTAATCTGGACATTAATGGCGCACCACGTATGTGGTGCGCCTCTGCTATTTGGCAGTGGCGCACCATATATAGGTACGCCATTAAACTCCAAATACTAATGGCGCACTACATCCATGGTGCGCCACTACTAACAATTTTTTTAATTTTTTTTTCAAAACTAGTAATGGCGCACCAGGGGATAGTGCGCCATTACTAGATTTAACTAGTAATGGCACACCACACCCTCGGTGCGCCACTACTAACAATTTTTTTTATTTATTTTTTCAAAGTTAGTAGTGGCGCACCACACCCACGTTGCGCCATTACTAACATTGACCAAAAATTCCACCAAATGCACCCCCTAGTGGACCGCCTTTTCAGTTTTAAAAAAATAAAAGAAAATAATGGAAATGTCAAAAAATAAAAGAAAATAAGTTTCCCATGTGATATGTGGTCTAGTTGTTGGGAAAATTTACAAATATGAATTTTGAATTTATTTGCAAAATCTTTCTGGAATTTAGTAAAATGGGCATAACTTTTGCATACGAACTCGGATTAAAAAGTTTTTTATATGAAAAATCATCTACTCCAAAAGTTACATCCGAATTCAACCGGGGGAACCTCGTTGAAGATTTTTAAAATCCCCAAAAACCTAACAGAATAAAATATATGGGGCTTTTAAGATCTAGAGGGGGAAAATGGAAAAAAAATTAAACTTAGTAATGGCGCACCATTTGCTAGGTGCGCCACTAGTAATAGAAAAAATTGGTTTCAAATTTTTTTTGGAAAAAATGTTCAAAATATGATACGTAATATGACTGGGATGTTTGAAATATTTTTTCAAAATTTCATCACACCCATGAACATGAACAAAGTCCTAGACATCAACAAGGTTTAATATGATTGATATGATAGATATATCAACAAGTGCCTGTTAAGTGAGCTGGTGCTGGGGTTGGATAGAACTGTGAAGTTAAGCGTGCTCGGGCCGGAGTAGTGTGAGGATGGGTGACCTTCCGGGAAGTTTGACCACAGAGTGCGATTTGACTTGAGATTAAGCCATATTGACCCGAGATTAAAAAAGAAAAAAAATTGAAAAAAATTTCTGAATTTTTTTTTGAAAAAAATTGTTATTAATGGCGCACTTCTATGTGGTGCGCCATTACTAAGTCGGATAGTAATGGCGCACTTCTAGGCATAGCAATGGCGCACTATAGGTGCGCCATTACTATTTATTAGTAGTGGCGTGATAATAGTGGTGCACCTATAGTGCGTCATTAATAGCCAAAACAGGTGCGGCAAAATTTGCTTTAACCTTTTTCTCAATTTCAAACCACTCCGGATATGACTGCCCCCCAATGCTTTTAGATTCTTTCGGCAATGACACACGGGTGTTGCCAAAATTTTGCAATTGTGTAGGGGGTGTATAATATGATGTAGTACTAGGTGAAGGCATATGCATTGTTGTAAAACCATATTTTTGCCCGCCAATTTTATCAATTGGCAAAGATTCATTTTCTTGCAAAACTCTAGCTTTTATTGCGGCATAATTAGGAAATGGCCCTTTTTCATGTTGTTCAAGGAAAATAGCACTAATCCTCTTATTCTGGGCTAAACTCTTCAATGCAGCCACCACTACCTCATGTTCTACAATACTTGGCACAACCACTCCTGTAAAATTTACATTTGTTCGGCTATGACCAGAAAGGTGTGAAGCCGAATTATGAGCATCTACAGTTCTGTATGGTGCCGAAAAATTGCTAACATGGGGTGTAGCATATGACGGTTGAGAGTAACTGGCCGAATAGCTAGTAGTAGCATGGCCAATTCTCTCATTCATCGGCATGGTTGGATTAGTATATTGCACATTAGTTGCCGATGAATAAAAGGATGACACACTTTCTTGCATGGCATTGGAAATTCTAACATGAGGTGTTTCAAATTGATTAACCAAACCCATCATGTTGTTCATCGGCATATGGATTTGTGGGGTTGCCGATGGATGAGAGTTTGGATACATATTTTGTACGTTGCTAAGATCATAAGAATTTGAAGCATGAAGATTGTTTTGCATCGGCCCTTGCGCATAATTAGATGCATGATTGATAAAACTAGAGCTAGCCGATACATTATGCTCATTAGGTGATCCAGCAACAACATATGGATTATTTGCATCTATAAAGGGCAATTTGGTATTCATATTACCTTTGTAGATTGCAGCAACTTGATGATGATCTCTTCATAGTAAGAACGGGCTAGAGACCGTTCAAAGCTTCGTCCCCAGCGGAGTCGCCAAAAGTGTGTTCGCATACGAACACGTCACAGTCTACCCTCGACGCCGGGGGTGATGCACTGCAGCTCACGTCGAAGGAGACCCGGCCGGAAGTGAGGTACGCAGGCAATCCGATGGGTGCTTTTGAGGACCCGAAACGCCACATGCCCGGGAGGGACCCCGTCTAGACGCGCGATGGCTGTGGGTGCCCTAGGTCGACCTGATCGCCACTAGGGCCTCGTGGATCGCCACCCTACAACAAGAAGAACGAACGAAGAACGAGGAAGAAGAAGAACTAGTGTTAAGGAGAAAAGATAAAAGATAAAAAGTGGTAGATGATTTTGTCGATTGTGTGTTGTTCAATCGGCCGTCACCCCTTAGGTATATAAGAGGCAGATGGACTTCCCGTGCAAGGAAAAGGCTTGGATTCACGTCCAAAACCCTACTCAAATTTGGATTGGTTTTGTCTGAACTTTTCAAAACTGTTCGGTTTAAACTGGCTGCACCTTGTGGGTCTTTTTTGTGGTGGTAAACCATCTTGGATGGAAATGAGTCAAAAATAAATCTTCACCATTTCGACGAGGCGAACAACTTTCATGTTGAACATTTTTTGATCAGAGGTCATCTTGAGTTTCAAATCACTCACGCAAAACAGGGTATTATTCGCACTACCCATCAGACAGGGTGTCTGGTGGGGCGCGACATTTTTTGCCAACTGACAATGCTGCATTCCGATGGCTCTAACTTTTGCATACGAACGTTTATTGGAATGATTTTTATATCAAAATCGATGGCTTCGACGAGACGAAGACAATCCTTGTAGATCGTTTTCCATACGAGGCCGTCTTCGGGGCGTAATCAACGAAATAATGTTCTGAATACAAAATCTGAGTACTTCAAACACAACTTTGGCCTTAGAGATGAGATCGGATGGCTATGGCCCAAATATCAAAGTTTCTCCTTTTGAAGATGCAGAACTTTCTCACTTTGAACACTTTTTCATTTGAGGCCATCTTAATTGTGTTTTTGACCATGCCAAAATCTGGTGTCAACAGGCATATCATGGTATGTTGCATTTATTATAGTAATTTGATGATATGCTTTATTGTTATACTTAGTGTAGAGTCCGATGATATATATGCTTAGTGAATCTTATATGCTTAGTGAATCTTATATGCTTTATTGTTATACTTAGTGTCGAGTCCGATGATATATATGCTTAATGAATCTTATATGCTTAGTAAATCCGATCATCTATATGCTTGGTGAATCCGATGATCTATATGCTTAGTGAATCCGATGATATATATGCTTCGTGTAGATCCAAAGAACTGTTAATAGTGTAGAATCCATATATACTTATTAGTGGAATTCATGCTTAGCAGATATGTAGTACTGTCTTTTGATAGTGTAGAATGTGTGAGGCTACTTATTAATTGATATGTTTTTCTTATTCAGAAATTGGCAAAGAGCCTATCTGAGAGTTGTGGTATCAAGCCTGATGAAGAAGGCTCTGCTGGAATACGCCTTACCGCGAGGGGCTCCGTCACCAATTGTGCGTACGGCGTGGACACGGACGGTCGCACACACTTCAACTCGGTTGGGTGGAAGAGCTTCCTCGTCGGCAAGAATCTTCATGTTGGACATGCAATCCTAATTACTATCGGGAACACCCACCGCCCAGGCTTGAGGATGATGGTCATCATCGATATCATCTAGAACTACATATGCATGCGTGTGGCTGCTGAATCATATATATGCTAGTATGACTACCTAGTAGACTTATCAACTATGATCTATCCATGCATTGTTGACTACTATATATGAGTTTGTGAGATTGTGTGGTTATATTAAATGTGGTATTGTCGTTAATGTTTGTGAGATGGTTCTGTGAACTTAGTTTATTTGCACTGGACTTGTCTTGATTTCCATGAATATTGCATCTGACTTCTTTTTTTCTTCTATTTATCTAGTTGTAGCGTGGGGAGAAAATAGGGCGCTACTACTACGTGATGATAGTAGTAGCGTTGGTAGAGAAAGATGTGCTACTACTAAGTATTTTAGCTGTAGCGCTTGTTTAGAAACGCGCTACTGTTAAATAATAGCTGTAGTGCCCTAGCAGTAGCGCGGGTGCCCGCGCTACTGTTATGTAAAAAACCAGCGCCACTAGTAAAGTTTTCTCTAGTAATGTGCCCTTACGGCGAGGTAGTATGGGCTGGTGTTCGGCTTGAGTTGCCGCTTTGTCCTGGCACCGTGGTGGTCAGTCAGCCGCATTACATGCTGATGGTATGGGCTCGGGGGCCTCGTCGTCAAATTGGGGTAGCAGTTTACGCTTCGGGTAACTTTTGATTGGGCGCTCGAGGCCATATTCCTCGGCTGCCAGGACACTAGTCCACCTATCGTTGAGCAGATCTTGATCAGGTTGAAGCTGCTGCTGCTTTTTTTTCAGGCTCCTTCCAGTGGCTATTAGCTGGCGCTTAAAGTGCTCCTGCTCGAGAGGTTCCTCAGGCATGAAAAAGTCCTTGTCGCCGAGGCTCACCTCGTCCTCGGAGAGTGGAAGATAATTACTGTCCTCCGAGTTTTCCTTTACGGCCTGTTCATCAGGGCTAACTCGCCCGTCTTCCCGATCGTCCTGTTCGGAAGTTGGCTCGACGGGGTCTTCTCTGTCTTCGGCACCATCCAGAGTCTTGTTGCCTCCTGTGCCGGTATTGCTGTCTTATCCGCGGCGTGATTTAGAGCGGCACCACTGACGTCGACGCTTTGGCTGTATCTCAGGAGGTTTATCCTCGACTGGATCTTCTTTGTCATTGCCGCTATTCTCTTTGGGTGTATCTACCATGTACACGTCGTACGAGGATGTGGCCGTCCAGCGTCCAGTAAATGGCGGGCTTTGGGCCTGCTCTTCTCCGGCATCGTCGTCCATACCGTCGATGTCTTCGGAGCCGTAATCGAGCATGTTGGTTAAGTCCTCGACAGTAGCTATAAAGTGGGTGGTGGGTGGGACGTAAAATTCCCTGCTCTCAGCCCCTAGTCCGGGCCGGGCGTAGTTCGGACGTTGTTCCTCCGTAATGACAAGGGATCGCATTAAGTCCAAAGCCTCGCTTAAAGGCGAGTTTTGGCCCGAGACAAGAGAGTCCGAGGAGTATGGCGGGAGGGAGACTCCTTGGCCGAACTCGCACGATGCTGACTCCGAGGGTTCGGAGCCAGTGTCCGACTTCATGATGGTTGCCAGCGACACTACTTCCTCCGGCTCTCCCGTAACGGCCTTAGTGGCCGAAGATAGTCCGGCGGGCTTAGGAAGCCCGTCTTCGGACCTGGCAATATGCTCCGGATCTAAGGCCAGAGCGGAGGTTGGGATCGCGAATCCTTGGAAGATCAAGTCTCCTTGGATATTAGCGACATAGTCCAGCTTTCCAAAACTAATCTGGTGGCCTGGGCGTAGTTGTCGATCTGCTCTAGATGGACAAGCGAGTTGGCCCGTAGTGCGAAGCCGCCGAACCCAAAGATCTGGCCGGGGAGAAAAACTTCCCCCAGGGCAGCATTGTTGTAGATGATTGATGGAGCCATCAAACCTCTTGATGACGACGCAGCGGAACTCTCAATGAAAGCACCAATGTGGGTGTCAAAACCGGCGGATCTCAGGTAGGGGGTCCTGAATTGTGCGTCTAAGGTCAATGGTAATAGGAGACAGGGGACACGATGTTTACCCAGGTTCGGGCCCTCTTGATGGAGGTAATACCCTACTTCCTGCTTGATTGATCTTGATGAATATGAGGATTACAAGAGTTGATCTACCACGAGATCGTAATGGCTAAACCCTAGAAGTCTAGCCTGTATGATTGTGATTGCCTCTACGGACTAAGCCCCTCTGGTTTATATAGACACCGGAGGGGGCTAGGGTTGTACAAAGTCGGTTAAAGAGAAAGGAATCTACATGCCCGAATGCCAAGCTTGCCATCCATGCAAAGGAGAGTCCCATCCAGACACGGGAAGAAGCCTTCTATCTTGCATCTTCATAGCCCATCAGTCCGACCCATGTTACATAGCCCGGACGCTCGAGTACCCCTTAATCTAGGACTCCCTCAGGGGGCACCGCACACGGCTAAGAGATCAATGATCAACTTGTGTGTCTATGGGGTGCCCCCTTCCCCCGTATATAAAGGAGTGGAGGAGGGGGGAGGGTCGGCCCTCTATGGCGCGCCCTGGAGGAGTCCTACTCCCACCGGGAGTAGGATTCCCCCCTTCCTTAGTTGGACTAGGAGAGAAGGAAGGGGGAGAGAGGGAGGAAGGAAAAGGCCCCCCCTTCCTCGTCCAATTCGGACCAGAGGGGGAGGGGGCGCGCGGCCTGCCCTGCTTGTCCCTCTCTCTCCACTAAAGCCCATTAGGGCCCATATACTCCCCGAGGGGTTCCGGTAACCCCCAGTACTCCGGTATATGCCCGAACTCTCTCGAAACCTTTCCGATGTCCAAACATAGTCATCCAATATATTGATCTTTATGTCTCGACCATTTCGAGAGTCCTCTTCATGTCCGTGATCATATCCGGGACTCCGAACTACCTTCGGTACATCACAACACATAAACTCATAATACCGATCGTCACAGAACGTTAAGCGTGCGGACCCTATGGGTTCGAGAACTATGTAGACATGACCGAGACATGTCTCCGGTCAATAACCAATCGCGGAACCTGGATGCTCATATTGGCTCCCTCATATTCAACGAAGATCTTTATCGGTCAAACCACATAACAACATACGGTGTTCCCTTTGTCATCGGTATGTTACTTGCCTGAGATTCGATCGTCGGTATCTCAATACCTAGTTCAATCTCGTTACCGGCAAGTCTCTTTACTCGTTCCGTAATGCATCATCCCGCAACTAAATCATTAGTCACATTGCTTGCAAGGCTTATAGTGATGTGCATTACCGAGAGGGCCCAGAGATACCTCTCCGACAATCGGAGTGACAAATCCTAATCTCAATCTATGCCAACTCAACAAGTACCATCGGAGACACCTATAGAGCACCTTTATAATCACCCAGTTACGTTGTGACATTTTGTAGCACACTAAGTGTTCCTCCGATATTCGGGAGTTGCATAATCTCATAGTCATAGGAACGTGTATAAGTTATGAAGAAAGCAATAGCAACATACTAAACGATCAAGTGCTAAGCTAACGGAATGGGTCAAGTCAATCGCATCATTCTCTAATGATGTGATCCCGTTAATCAAATGAAAACTCATGTCTATGGCTAGGAAACTTAACCATGTTTGATTCAACGAGCTAGTCAAGTAGAGGTATACTAGTGACACTCTGTTTGTCTATGTATTCACACATGTACTAAGTTTCCGGTTAATACAATTCTAGCAAGAATAATAAACATTTATCATGATGTAAGGAAATATAAATAACAACTTTATTATTGCCTCTAGGGCATATTTCCTTCAGTCTCCCACTTGCACTAGAGTCAATAATCTAGATTACATAGTAATGATTCTAACACCCATGGAGTCTTGGTGCTGATCTTGTTTTGCTCGTGAGAGAGGCTTAGTCAACGGGTCTGCAACATTCAGATCTGTATTTATCTTGCAAATCTCCATGTCACCTTCCTTGACTTGACCGCGGACGGAATTGAAGCGTCTCTTGATGTGCTTGGTTCTCTTGTGAAATCTGGATTCCTTTGCCAAGGCACTTGCACCAGTATTGTCACAAAAGATTTTCATTAGACCCGATGCACTAGGTATGACACCTAGATCAGATATGAACTCCTTCATCCAGAATCTTTCATTTGCTGATTCTGAAGAAGCTATGTACTCCGCTTCACACGTAGATCCCGCCACGACGCTTTGCTTACAACTTCACCAACTGACAGCTCCACCGTTCAATATAAACATGTATCCGGTTTGTGACTTAGAGTCATCCGGATCAGTGTCAACGCTTGCATGGACGTAACCATTTACGACGAGCTCTTTGTCACCTCCATAAACGAGAAACATATCCTTAGTCCTTTTCAGGTATTTCAGGATGATCTTGACCGCTGTCCACTGGTCCACTCCTGGATTACTTTGGTACCTCCCTGCTAAACTAATAGCAAGGCACACATCAGGTGTGGTACACAACATTGCATACATGATAGAACCTATGGCTGAAGCATAGGGAATGACCCTCATTTTCTCTCTATCTTCTGCAGTGGTCGGGCATTGAGTCTGACTCAACTTCACACCTTGTAACACAGGCAAGAACCCTTTCTTTGCTTGATCCGTTTTGAACTTCTTCAAAACTTTATCAAGGTATGTGCTTTGTGAAAGTCCAGTCTAGCATCTTGATCTATCTCTATAGATCTTGATGCCCAATATATAAGCAGCTTCACCGAGGTCTTTCATTGAAACACTCTTATTCAAGTATCCTTTTATGCTATCCAGAAATTCTATATCATTTCCAATCAACAATATGTCATCAACATATAATATTAGAAATGCTACAGAGCTTCCACTCACTTTCTTGTAAACACAGGCTTCTCCAAAAGTCTTTATAAAACCATATGCTTTGATCACACTATCAAAACGTTTATTCCAACTCCGAGATGCTTGCACGAGTCCATAAATGGATCGCTGGAGCTTGCACACTTTGTTAGCATCCTTTGGATCGATAAAACCTTCAGGTTGCATCATATACAACTCTTCTTCCAGAAATCCATTCAAAAATGCAGTCTTTACATCCATTTGCCAAATTTCATGATCATGAAATGCAACAATTGCTAACATGATTCGGACGGACTTAAGCATCACTACGGGTGAGAATGTCTCATCGTAGACAACTCCTTGAACTTGTCGAAAACCTTTCGCAACAAGTCGAGCTTTGGAGACAGTAACATTACCGTCAGCGTCAGTCTTCTTCTTGAAGATCCATTTATTCTCGATGGCTTGCCGATCATCGGGCTAGTCAACCAAAGTCCACACTTTGTTCTCATACATGGATCCCATCTCAGATTTCATGGCCTCAAGCCATTTCGCGGAATCTGGGCTCATCATCGCTTCCTCATAGTTAGTAGGTTCGTCATGGTTAAGTAACATGACCTCCAGAACAGGATTACCGTACCACTCTGGTGTGGATCTTACTCTGGTTGACCTACGGGGTTCGGTAGTAACTTGATCAGAAGTTACATGATCATCATTATTAGCTTCCTCACTAATTGGTGTAGGAGTCATAGGAACAGATTTCTGTGATGAACTACTTTCCAATAAGGGAGCAGGTACAGTTACCTCATCAAGTTCTATTTTCCTCCCAGTCACTTTTTCGAGAGAAACTCCTTCTCTAGAAAGGATCCATTCTTAGCAACGAATGTCTTGCCTTCGGATCTGTGATAGAAGGTGTACCCAACAGTCTCCTTTGGGTATCCTATGAAGACACATTTCTCCGATTTGGGTTCGAGCTTATCAGGTTGAAGCTTTTTCACATAAGCATCGCAGCCCCAAACTTTAAGAAACAACAACTTGGGTTTCTTGCCAGACCACAGTTCATAAGGTGTCGCCTCAACAGATTTAGATGGTGCCCTATTTAACGTGAATGCAGCCGTCTCTAAAGCATAACCCCAAAACGATAGCGGTAAATAAGTAAGAGACATCATAGAACGCACCATATCTAATAAAGTGCGGTTACGATATTCAGACACACCATTACGTGGTGGTGTTCCGGGTGGCGTGAGTTGCGAAACTATTCCGCATTGTTTCAAATGTAGACCAAACTCGTAACTCAAATATTCTCCTCCACGGTCAGATCGTAGAAACTTCATTTTCTTGTTACGATGATTTTCCACTTCACTCTGAAATTCTTTGAACTTTTCAAATGTTTCAGACTCATGCTTCATTAGGTAGATATACCCATATCTGCTCAAATCATCTGTGAAGGTGAGAAAATAACGATACATGCCGCGAGCCTCCATATTCATCGGACCACATACTTCAGTATGTATGATTTCCAACAAATCTATTGCTCACTCCATTGTTCTGGAGAACGGAGTTTTAGTCATCTTGCCCATGAGGCATGGTTCGCAAGTACCAAGTGATTCATAATCAAGTGATTCCAAAAGTCCATCAGAATGGAGTTTCTTCATGCGCTTTACACCAATATGACCCAAACGGCAGTGCCACAACAAAGTTGCACTATCATTATCAACTCTGCATCTTTTGGCTTCAATATTATGAACATGTGTGTCACTACTATTGAGATTCAACAAAAATAGACCACTCTTCAAGGGTGCATGACCATAAAAGATATTACTCATATAAATAGAACAACAATTATTCTCCGATTTAAATGAATAATTGTCTCGCATCAAACAAGATCCAGATATAATGTTCATGCTCAACGCTGGAACCAAATAACAATTATTCAGGTCTAAAACTAATCCCGAAGGTAGATGTAGAGGTAGCGTGCCGACGGCGATCACATCGACTTTGGAACCATTTCCCACGTGCATCGTCACCTCGTCCTTAGGCAATCTTCGCTTAATCCGTAGTCCCTGTTTCGAGTTGCAAATATTAGCAACAGAACCAGTATCAAATACCCAGGCACTACTGCGAGCATTACTAAGGTACCCATCGATAACATGTATATCACATATACCTTTGTTCACCTTGCCATCCTTCTTATCCGGCAAATAGTTGGAGCAGTTCCGCTTCCAGTGACCAGTCCCTTTGAAGTAGAAGCACTCAGTCTCAGGCTTAGGTCCAGACTTGGGCTTCTTCACTTGAGCAGCAACTTGCTTGCTGTTCTTCTTGAAGTTCCCCTTCTTCCCTTTACCCTTTTTCTTGAAACCGGTGGTCTTGTTGACCATCAACACTTGATGCTCTTTCTTGATTTCTACCTCCGCAGCCTTTAGCATTCCGAAGAGCTCGGGAATTGTCTTATCCATCCCTTGCATATTATAGTTATCACGAAGCTCTTGTAGATTGGTGGTAGTGATTGAAGAATTTTGTCAGTGACACTATCATCAGGAAGTTTAACTCCCAGTTGAATCAAGTGATTGTTATACCCAGACATTTTGAGTATATGCTGACTGACAGAACTATTCTCCTCCATTTTGCAGCTGTAGAACTTATTGGAGACTTCATATCTCTCAATCTGAGCATTTGCTTGAAATATTAACTTCCACTCTTCGAACATCTCATATGCTCCATGACGTTCAAAACGTCATTGAAGTCCCGGTTCTAAGCCGTAAAGCATGGCACACTGAGCTATCGAGTAGTCATCAGCTTTGCTCTGCCAGACGTTCATAACATCTGGCATTGCTCCTACAACGGGTTTGGCACCTAGTGGTGCTTCCAGGATGTAATTCTTCTATACACAATGAGGATAATCCTCAAGTTACGGACCCAGTATGTGTAGTTACGGACATAATTCTTCTGTGCAGCAATGAGGACCATCATCTTTCAACTTAGCTTTCTCTAGGAACGCATTAAAATTCAATGGAACAACAACACGGGCCATCTATCTATAACAACATAGACATGCAAAATACTATCAGGTACTAAGTTCATGATAAATTAAAGTTCAATTGATCAAATTGCTTAAGACCTCCCACTTAGATAGACATCCCTCTAATCATCTAAGTGATCACGTGATCCAAATCAACTAAACCATGTCCGATCATCACGTGAGATGGAGTAGTTTTCAATGGTGAACATCACTATGTTGATCATATCTACTATATGATTCACGCTCGACCTTTCGGTCTCAGTGTTCCGAGGCCATACCTGCATATGCTAGGCTCGTCAAGTTTAACCCGAGTATTCTGGGTGTGCAAAACTGGCTTGCACCCATTGTATGTGAACGTAGAGCTTATCACACCCGATCATCACGTGGTGTCTCGGCACAACGAATTTTCGCAACGATGCATACTCAGGGAGAACACTTGTACCTTCAAATTTAGTGAGAGATCATCTTATAATGCTACGGACGAACTAAGAAAAATAAGTTGCAGAAAGGATAAACATCACATGCAATCAATATAAGTGATATGATATGGCCATCATCATCTTGTGCCTTTGATTTCCATCTCCAAAGCACTATCATGATCACCATTGTCACCGGCTTGACACCGTGATCTCCATCGAAGCATCGTTGTCGTCTCGCCAACTAAAGAAATTACATGGTGATTGCATTTCATACAGTAAAGCGACAACCATATGGCTCCTGCCAGTTGCCGATAACTCTGTTACAAAACATGGTCATCTCATACAATAAAATTTAGCATCATGTCTTGACCATATCACATCACAACATGCCCTGCAAAAACAAGTTAGACGTCCTCTACTTTGTTGTTGCAAGTTTTACGTGGCTGCTACGAGCTGAGCAAGAACTGTTCTTACCTACGCATCAAAACCACAATGATTTTTCGTCAAGTGTGATGTTTTAACCTTCAACAAGGACCGGGCGTAGCCACACTCGATTCAACTAAACTTAGAGAAACTGACGCCCGCCAGCCACCTGTGTGCGAAGCACGTCGGTAGAACCAGTCTCGCGTAAGCATATGCGTAATGTCGGTCCGGGCCGCTCAATCCAACAATACCGCCGGATCAAAGTATGACATGCTGGTAAGCAGTATGACTATTATCGCCCACAACTCACTTGTGTTCTACTCGTGCATATAACATCTACGCATAGACCTGGCACGGATGCCACTGTAGGGGAACACGGTAATTTAAAAAAAATCCTATGCACACGCAAGATCATGGTGATGCATAGCAACTAGAGGGGAGAGTGTAGTCCACGTACCCTCGTAGACCGTAAGCGGAAGCGTTATGACAACGTGGTTGCTGTACTCGTACGTCTTCACGATCCGACCGGTCCTAGTACCGAAAGTACGGCACCTTCGCGATCTGCACACCTTTCGCTCGGTGACGTCCCACGAACTATCGATCCAGCTGAGTGTCGAGGGAGAGCTTCGTCAGCACGATAGCGTGATGACGGTGATGATGAAGCTACCGGCACACGGCTTCTCCTAAGCACTGCAACGATATGACCGAGGTGGATTATGGTGGAGGGGGGCACCGCACACGGCTAAGAGATCAACAATCAACTTGTGTGTCTATGGGCTGCCCCCTTCCCCCGTATATAAAGGAGTGGAGGAGGGGGAGGGCCAGCCCTCTATGGCGCGCCCTGGAGGAGTCCTACTACCACCGGGAGTAGGATTCCCCACCTTCCCTAGTTGGACTAGGAGAGAAGGAAGGGGGAGAGAGGGAGGAAGGAAAAGGGGGGCGCCGCCCCCCTTCCTAGTCCAATTCGGACCAGAGGGGGAGGGGGCGCGCGGCCTGCCCTGGCTGCCCCTCTCTCTCCAATAAAGCCCATTAGGGCCCATATACTCCCCAGGGGGTTCCGGTAACCCCCCGGTACTCCGGTATATGTCCGAACTCTGTCGAAACCTTTCCGATGTCCAAACATAGCCATCCAATATATTGATCTTTTTGTCTCGACCATTTCGAGACTCCTCGTCATGTCCGTGATCATATCCGGGACTCCGAACTACCTTCGGTACAACAAAACACATAAACTCATAATACCGATCGTCGCCGAACGTTAAGCGTGCGGACCATACGGGTTCGAGAACTATGTAGACATGACCGAGACATGTCTCCGGTCAATAACCAATAGCGGAACCTGAATGCTCATATTGGCTCCCACATATTCTACGAAGATCTTTATTGGTCAAACCGCATAACAACATACGTTGTTCCCTTTGTCATCGGTATGTTACTTGCCTGAGATTCAATCGTCGGTCCTCAATACCTAGTTCAATCTCGTTACCGGCAAGTCTCTTTACTCGTTCCGTAATGCATCATCCCGGAACTAACTCATTAGTCACATTGCTTGCAAGGCTTATAGTGATGTGCATTACAGGGAGGGCCCAGAGATACCTCTCCGACAATCGGAGTGACAAATCCTAATCTCGGTCTATGCCAACTCAACAAGTACCATGGGAGACACATATAGAGAACCTTTATAATCACCCAGTTATGTTGTGACGTTTGGTAGCACACTAAGTGTTCCTCCGGTATTCGGAAGTTGCATAATCTCATTGTCATAGGAACATATATAAGTTATGAAGAAAGCAATAGCAACATACTAAACGATCAAGTGCTAAGCTAATGGAATGGGTCAAGTCAATCACATCATTCTCTAATGATGTGATCCTGTTAATCAAATGACAACTCATGTCTATGGCTAGGAAACTTAACCATCTTTGATTCAACGAGCTAGTCAAGTAGAGGCATACTAGTGACACTCTGTTTGTCTATGTATTCACACATGCACTAAGTTTCCGGTTAATACAATTCTAGCATGAATAATAAACATTTATAATGATATTAGGAAATATAAATAACAACATTATTATTGCCTCTAGGGCATATTTCCTTCAGAAAAGGGGTATTCTATTTCTTAGTCATAAAGATATGCAAGAGGCAAAGAAATCTATGAAAGAAAAGGGTATTAAAGCTGAAGATGTAAAGAATTTAGCATCTATTGAAGAAATACATGGTCTTGATAACCCGACACAGGTAGTAAAGGTAAATTCTCTCTATAGATTTGATGAAGGTGATATTCCTCGTTATAAGTCTGCTAGCCAATGCTTAGATGAGTTCGATAATTTTATTGTTAAACAAGAAAACATCAGTGATGTAACATCCCAAATTTTAAATTTGGAATGTTATACATTAGATCATCATGCATATCATATTTTATTGCATTTTGTTTTGCGATCCTTGAAATTCTAAACAATTTCATGATTTTTCATATTTGAATTTTATCAAATATAGAAATGAGGATCATCTGTTTTAATTATTTTTCTCTCCGAAAATATTTCATATTCAAAATATATGAGAGGAGATAATATGACTTCTCCAAAATAATTGAAATATTGGAGGAAAAATATTAAAATCAAATATTTGATTTTTTTGAATTTTATGGCAATTTTATTTGCATTAGAAAATTTGCACGTTTTCAAAAATTGCATTTTAGGGCCAAGAAAATGTTCATCTCGTTCTAAATATTTTATTTAGACGGTGATTTTTTTTTGGCATTTTTAGATTTTTATTTTATTTTCTAGTTTTTATTTTCTGTTCGGCGGAATTGTTTTTTATTTTTTTAAACTTCCAGCGCCCGACTGGGCCGAGGCCCAGCCGAGCCGGCCCCCCCCCTCTTAAATACCCCCCAACCCCGCCGCCTCACCCCGTCCCGCCGAGGCCCAGCCGAGCCGGCCCCCTCCCCCCTCTTAAATAACCCCCAACCCCGCCGCCTCACCCCGGCCCCTTACTCCAGTATGTGGAGAAGTTTCTGGAAGGACTGAATGATGAGCTGAGCATGCAGTTGATGGTAGCAACTTTCAACAACTACTAGGAGTTGGTAGATAGAGCTCTCATGATTGAAGGGAAGCAGCAGCAGATTGAAAGCCGCAAGAGGAAGTATGGACAAGGAAAGTACAGTACAGGAGCTCATCAGAAGCCCCGTTTTACCCCGAACTCGGGAGGACCTCTTCAACATAACCATGGAGGTCACAATCACAATGGAGGGAGTTCGCACAATCATAGTGGCCCCAAGAATGGCAATGGGAACGGAGGAAGCAATGGACAGAACCGTACCAACCCATCAACCCCAGCCAAGAGGGATCAGAGCCACATTACTTGTTTCAAGTGCCAGAAGACTGGACATTATGCCACTGAATGCCCTGAAGCAAAGAATGGAAATGGCAATGGAAGCTCTCGGAAGAAGCCGAACCCTTTCAACAGGGGACAGGTGAACCACATTAACATGGAGGAGGTTGAAGCACAACCCGATGCAGTAATAGGTAAGTTTTTGGTTAAGTCATTTACTGCAATCGTCCTTTTTGATACTGGTGCATCGCATTCATACATATCAAGGGGATTTGTGGATAAGTATAAGTTGCCCACCAAAGTTCTTAGAACACCTATGTTAGTAACCTCGCTAGGAGCAGAATATATGGCAAGCGAAGGATGTTTTCAGATGCCATTGGCCATAGGTAGGCATGTTTTCCCCTCAGACCTGATAATTTTGGAGTCGCAAGGTTTGGATGTGATTTTGGGAATGGATTGGCTATCGATGTATGGAGGAAACATCGATTGCGCCAGTAAAACGATCTTGCTTACTACCCCATAAGGAAGAAGGATTAAGTATGTATCCCGGCATATGCCGAGGAAGACTCAAGTGAATTCCTTATCAGGAGTTGTACAGGAGGAAGTACCAGTGGTGAAGGATTTCCCTGACGTATTTCTAGAAGAGTTGGCAGGCATGCCACCGGATAGAGACATTGAGTTCTTGATTGAGCTTTTCCCAGGCACAGGGCCGATATCTAAGAGACCGTACAGGATGCCCGCAAAAGATTTGGAGGAAATTAAGAAGCAGATTAAGGAGTTACTAGATAAAGGATATATTCGCCCAAGTTCGTCACCTTGGGGATCACCAGTGCTTCTAGTGGAGAAGAAGGATGGATCGTTAAGAATGGTTGTTGATTATCAAGGATTGAATGAAGTGACCATCAAGAACAAGTACCCACTACCGATGGTCAATGATCTGTTTGACCGACTACAAGGAGCTAAAGTATTTTCCAAGATTGATTTGCGATCAGGATACCACCAGCTGAAGATTCGAGAGCAGGATATACCTAAGACGGCTTTTACCACTAGGTATGGGCTGTACGAGTATACCGTTATGTCATTTGGTCTGACTAATGCACCTGCCTATTTCATGAACCTGATGAACAAGGTGTTTATGGAGTTTCTGGATAAGTTTGTCGTGGTGTTCATTGATGATATTTTGGTCTACTCAAAGAATGAAGAGGAGCATAAGGAGCATGTGCGTTTGGTACTTGAGAAGCTCAGAGAACATCATTTATATGCCAAGTTCAGCAAGTGTGAGTTTTGGTTGAAGGAAGTTGGATTCCTCGGAAATGTTATATCCGGAGAAGGGATAGATGTAGACCCCACCAAAGTTGTCACTGTGACAAACTGGGAATCACCCACGTCAGTTGGAGAGATCCGGAGTTTTCTTGGACTCGCAGGATACTACCGGAGATTCATTGAGAATTTCTCAAAGATTGCAAAGCCCATGACGGAGCTGTTGAAGAAGGACACCAAGTTCAATTGGACTGAGGAATGTGAGGCCAGTTTTCAGGAGTTGAAGAAATGTTTGGTTACATCACCAGTGTTGATTCTGTCAGATCAGCGCAAGGATTATGAAGTTTACTGCGATGCTTCTCGTCGAGGACTTGGAGCAGTGCTTATGCAGGAGGGAAGAGTTGTTTCATATGCCTCACGACAACTTAAACCCCATGAGTTGAATTACGCTACGCATGATTTGGAGTTAGCAGCCGTGGTGCATGCATTGAAGACATGGAGACATTTTCTCATCGGAAACCATTGTGAGGTATACACGGATCACAAGAGTTTGAAATACATCTTCACGCAGAAGGAGTTGAATCTCAGGCAAAGGAGATGGTTGGAGCTCATAAAGGATTATGATATGAGATTGCATTATCACCCTGGAAAGGCTAACGTAGTAGCCGACGCATTGAGCCGCAAGAGCCATGTCAACACACTCATGACCGGAGAGTTACAGAAGGAATTAGCCGAGGACCTTCGCGAGCTATGTTTGGAAATAGTTCCAAGAGGCTTTGTAGCAGCATTGGAGATTCAGTCTACTATGATGGATAAGATCAGAGAAGCTCAGGAGACAGACAAGGAGATTGCCAAAATAAAGGAAAGGATGAGCAAAGGAAAAGCCAAGGGATTTCGTGAGGATGAGCATGATACCTTATGGTTTGAGGACCGCGTTTATGTGCCTACTGACCCGGAGATCAGGAAGTTGATTCTGCAAGAGGCTCATGATTCGCTGTATTCGATTCACCCAGGAAATACCAAGATGTATCTGGATTTGAAGGATAGTTTCTGGTGGACCGGAATGAAGAAGGATATTGCGGAGTATGTAGCAGTTTGTGATGTATGTCAGAGAGTGAAGGCAGAGCATCAGAAGCCGGCGGGATTGCTACAACCATTACTGATACCCGAATGGAAGTGGGATAAGCTAGGCATGGACTTTATCACGGGATTGCCCAGGACTCGTTCAGGCTATGACTCGATATGGGTTGTAGTCGATCGTTTGACGAAGGTAGCTCATTTCATCCCAGTGAAGACCACTTATACCAGTGCTAAGTTGGCAAAGATATACATGACCAGGATCGTATGTCTGCATGGAGTTCCGAGGACCATTGTATCAGATAGAGGAACCCAGTTTACCTCGAAGTTCTGGCATCAGTTGCATGAGACTTTGGGTACCAGGCTAGAGTTTAGTACAACCTTTCATCCACAGACAGATGGACAGACCAAGAGAGTTAATCAGATCCTGGAAGACATGTTGAGAGCTTGTGCGCTAGACTATGGATCCAGTTGGGACGATAATTTGCCATATGTAGAGTTCTCTTACAACAATAGTTATCAATCCAGTCTGAAGATGGCCCCTTTTGAAGCTTTGTACGGAAGGAGGTGTAGAACACCATTGCTGTGGGACGAAGTTGGAGACCGCTAGTTGTTAGGACCAGACTTGATTAAAGAATCTGAACAGAAGGTGAAGTTGATTCGCGATAGGCTCAAGGTAGCCCAGTCCAGGCAGAAGAGTTATGCGGATTCTAAACGCAAGGAGACAGTTTACGAAGTAGGAGACATAGTTTATCTACGTGTGTCCCCACTTCGAGGAGTTAAACGTTTGGAGTTAAGGGAAAGTTAGCACCACGTTTTGTGGGACCATACAATGTTTTAGAACGTATGGGAGAAGTTGCTTACAAGTTGTAATTGCCTGAAGGATTGTCAGGAGTTCACGATGTGTTCCACGTTTCTCAGTTGAAGAAGTGCCACGCAGAGATGGCTGATATACCTTTGAGAGATACAGTGCCACTGGAAGCGATTCAGTTGGATAGTGATTTGACCTATGAGGAGAAACCAGTCAAGATTCTCGAGTTTGCCAACAGAGTCACCCGCAGCAAGGTTATCAAGTTTTGCAAAGTTCAGTGGAGCCACCATACCGAAGATGAAGCCACTTGGGAACAAGACGAAGACCTACGGAAGGATCACCCTCACCTATTTTCTAGCCAACCCGAATCTCGAGGGCGAGATTCATCTTAAGGGGGGGTAGGTTTGTAACATCCCAAATTTTCAATTTGGAATGTTATACATTAGATCATCATGCATATAATATTTTATTGCATTTTGTTTTGCGATCCTCGAAATTCTAAGCAACTCAAGGACCCACGGAGAGAGTTCGGAATTTCATGATTTTTCATATTTGAATTTTATCAAATATAGAAATGAGGATCATTTGTTTTAATTATTTTTCTCTCCGAAAATATTTCATATTCAAAATATATGAGAGGAGATAATATGACTTCTCCAAAATAATTGAAATATTGGAGGAAAAATATTAAAATCAAATATTTGATTTTTTTTGAATTTTATGGCAATTTTATTTGCATTAGAAAATTTGCACGTTTTAAAAAATTGCATTTTAGGGCCAAGAAAATGTTCATCTCGTTCTAAATATTTTATTTAGACGGTGAAAATTTGTTTTGGCATTTTTAGATTTTTATTTTATTTTCTAGGTTTTATTTTCTGTTCGGCGGAATTGTTTTTTATTTTTCATTTTAAAACTTCCAGCGCCCGACTGGGCCGAGGCCCAGCCGAGCCGGCCCCCTCCCCCCTCTTAAATACCCCCCAACCCCGCCGCCTCACCCCGTCCCGCCCCGCCGCCCGAAGCCGCCCCGAGCCGAAGCCGCCGTCGCCGAGAAGTCGCCGCCGCCGCCGGGAGCCCGCCGCCGCCACCGCCCCTCGCCGCCACCGCCCCTCGTCGTCGCCCCGCCGCCCGAGCCCCGCCTCGCCAGAGGTAACGCGCCGTTCGCCGCCGCCGGTTTTTTTTTAGAAAACCGATTCGGTTTTTTAGAAACCCTAGTTCGTTTTTTTAGATCGGTTCGCCGGTTTTCTCGGTTTATCTTTTTAGCGGACGTTCGTCCGTACGTTCGTTTTAACGAACGGTTTTCGTCGTTTAGTTACAGACAATGAACGTTCGTTCGTTAGCCTATTCGTCAGTTTTCTTTTCTTCGGATTTTTCTGCGATTATTTTCGATCGTGATTTCTGATCCGATTTTCGTTTCAGTTTATCTTTTCGCTCGTTTATCGGAATTAGGCGATTCAAGTGCCTAGAGTTTCGTCTAGAAACCTTCTATCCGTTTAATCAACTCAAACAAGATTTTGCTACAGTAAAATTTGACTTAGGTCCAGATTAGTAAACGAAGCTTCTTTCTTTCGCCGTTTGATTTTCGTTGCTTCGTTTGATTTGATTCTTTTTGCAAACCGGAGTTCTTAAGTTGAACTTTCTGGTGAGATCTCTTATTTGAGTTTTACCTATGCATTAGATGAGTACTTATTGTATGCTTGTTTGTTTGCAATAGAGTACCCGGAGTGCGAAGCGTGCTACTACGAGTCTCTAGGTTTCACGGATCATCAGCAAGGCAAGTAACACTTTGATCATACCTCTTTACTACCCAGTTTTATTGCATGAGATCAATCCTCAAACAATTGCATGGTTAGGATCTGTTAAATTGTGGGTTTTGGGAAGTAGATGAGGTAGAACCTATTGCCCTGTTTCTTATCAAACCTTTGGGAGTTACTTCTACGTTGCTTATATTGCTATGCTATGCTTGTAGACGTGGATTGGGTTTGAGTGAATTTCCATAACAAATGTGAGATGGTTAATTAACGGTTCAACTTAAGGTGGCTACTTAAATAAACCACTGGGTGGATTGAGGCACCTGGAGAATCCAGTGTTGCCTGTATTTTTGGATATCCCGGAGTACCCGTGTGATCATCCTATGGACCGCCACCCAGGCTCAAAGGGATCATGAGATTATTCATGCTAGAAACTTCCGTGTGCAGCCACAAGCTATTATGGGCTCTAGCATAGTTGAGTAGGTTACATGACCTCTTGAAGTGGTGGGCTAGTAGATGTAGAGGGAAAGTAGGTGTAACTGTCCACCCGGAGTAAAGAGTTATTGTTTCTGAAAGACTGTGTCTCGGTCATCCGTTTCTCAAACAGCCTATAGTGCGAGAAATCCAACGGAGGAGATCGAGTCTTGTGGGGAAAAGTGCGCAAACCTCTGCAGAGTGTACAAACTAATCATGGTTAGACGTGTCCCCGGTTATGGACATCTTGAGTATCTAGTTCTTGGATTATCATGTGGATCTCATCATCATGTTACTTAATTTAATTTGATTGGGTTTAATCACGTTCTTAATTGGGATTGAGTTGGAGGAACCTTCTCAATGTTTAACAACCACCATGATAGTTAAATAAAATTTATTCCTTTGCAGTAGGAAAAAAATTGGCTTTTCGCAAAACTGTAACCATAGAGCTTTCCACCAGCCAAATATGCATGTAGTGGTAGCATTATTCTGTTCATTACTCTCTATGTGTTACTTTGCCAGCATGTTCCATGTGCTGACCCATTTCGGGCTGCAACGTTCATGTTGCAGACTTTTCGGACGATGATTGAGGTGCCATAGGTCGTGGTCTATACTCAGTGATGCCGTTGGAGTTGATGGACTCACTTTATCGTCCAAGCCTTCCGCTGTTATCGTATTTAGATGGCCTTAAGCCATATTTATTATAATTAGCTCTCTCTTGAGACTATTCGATGTAATAAGTGTGTGATTGATACTCTGTTATAAATCCTTCAAGTACTGTGCATGTCAGCATTACCGATCCAGGGATGACACTGATGCACAGAGATTGGACTGTTTGAGGTCTGGTCGCTACAAATGCTTATGTTGGTAGACAATTGAAACGTAATGCTTATATGATTGAACACTTGAGTGATTATATGTATAGTGTTAAAGGTGAACTTAAACTTATTAGTAAACATGCTTCTATGATCACCACTCAAGTAGAACAAGTTCTTAAAGCTCAAAATGATTTGCTCAATGAATTAAATAATAAGAAAAATGATAATGTTGTTAGAGTTATGACTAGAGGGGGTAAAATAACTCAGGAACCTTTGTATCCTGAGGGCCACCTTAAGATAATTAACAAGATTCTCAGAGAACTAATATTGATAAACCTAGTCCTTCTAAGAGGAAGAAAAAGAAAAATTATAGGACTTTGCATGCTTCTAGTGAACCTATTGTTGACACACCTGAGAATCCCAATGATATTTCTATTTCTGATGCTGAAACACAATCTGGTAATGAACATGAGCCTAGTGATAATGTTAATAATGATGTTCATGTTGATGCTCAACCTACCAATGACAACGATGTAGAGATTGAACCTGCTGTTGATCTTGATAACCCACAATCAAAGAATCAATGTTATGATAAGAGAGACTTTGTTGCTAGGAAGCACGGTAAAGAAAGAGAACCATGGGTCCAGAAACCTATGCCTTTTCCTCCCAAACCATCCAAGAAAAAGGATGATGAGGATTTTGAGCGCTTTGCTGAAATGATTAGAACTATCTTTTTGCGTATGCGTTTGACTGATATGCTTAAAATGAATCCTTATTCTAAGTATATGAAAGAAATTGTTACAAATAAGAGAAAGATACAGGAAGCTGAAATTTCCACGATGCTTGGTAATTATACTTTTAAGGGTGGAATACCTAAGAAACTAGGACATCTAGGAGTACCAACTATACCATGCTCCATTAAAAGAAACTATGTTAAAACTGCTTTATGTGATCTTGGAGCCGGTGTTAGTGTGATGCCTCTCTCTTTATATCGTAGACTTGATTTGAATAAGTTGACACCTACTGAAATATCTTTGCAAATGGCCGATAAATCAACTGCTATATCTGTCGGTATTTGTGAGGATGTGCCTGTTGTGGTTGCAAATGTTACTATTTTAACGACCGTTGTTATGCTTGATATTCCCGAGGATGATAGTATGTCGATTATCCTTGGTAGACCCTTTCTGAATACTGCAGGGGCTGTTATTGATTGCAACAAAGGCAATGTCACTGTTAATGTTGATGGTAATGAGCATACGGTACACTTTCCGAGGAAACAACCTCAAGTTCACAGTATCAATTCTATTGGAAAAACTTCAACAATTACTATTGGCGGTTTTGAATTTCCTCTTCCTACTGTCAAGGAGAAATATGATATTCCTATTGTTGGGGATATGCATATCCCTATTGAGGTAACCTAGTGTTATTCAAAATTCTCCAGTTTCATCTTATTCGAAAAGAGTTTGTTAACAAGACTTGATCAACCTTGTTAGTGGATTCCTTTTGATGAGCATGAGATGGATGAAGTTAGAAAGCACAACTCTCTGTACCCTCCTTTTACTTTCTGTTATTTAGATTAAATAAAAGCAAAAATAGTATTTTCTGCCTGTTTTCTGAATTATCCTTGCAATAAAAAATACCACGAAAATAAAAGGTCTCCAAATGTCCCGAAATTGAAATATGATTTTTTGTAGAATATTTAAGAATATCTAGCACTGAGAACACACTAGGGTGACCCACCATGTGCCCACGAGGGTGGAGGGCGTGCCCACCCCCCTGGGGCACGCCCCCTGCCTCGTGGACCCCACGTGGGGCCCCTCCACTTATTCCAGCACCCACACACTTTGTCTTCCTCCAGAAAAAATCCTCCCCTAGCTCAAACCAGTGTTCTAGCTCATCTTGCTGCGATTTTCGATCTCCTTGCTCAAAGCTCCATTCACAAAACTGCTTTGGGGGATTGTTCTTCGGTATGTGACTCCTCCAATGATCCAATTAGTTTTCGTTCTAGTGCTTTATTTATTGCAAATTTTTGCTTCTTAGGTGACCCTGTTCTTGAGCTTGCATGTCAAATTTATTTGGTCCAAGGTAGTTCTAATGCATGATATAGCCTCTAGGCACTTGTGGGAGTAGTTGCTATCAATCTTGTTGAGTTTGGCTCACTTTTATTTTGAGTTACTAAAAATTTCAGAAATCTTTCAGAGGAAGAAATATGTTTAGGAAAATGCACCAAGGTTGTTCCTCAAGAAAGCAGGCACCTAGGCTCACGATACGTGAGCCGGACTATGAACTACCGAGGGAAGCTCAAGTGCGGCCTTGTGAATGGCCGCCAGAGGAGTTTATGGTCCAGGCATGCATCAAGGAAGAATTTGACGCGTATGTGTGTAATGCTGATCTTGAGGGCTTCGTGTCAGATAAGTGCCCGCAATACCGCTACCTAACTGATTCCTTTGTGAGAAGGTTTAAATTTACATCCTCGCTCAATTCTCACACTGTTCCATTTGATCTTTATGATAAATCATATACCATGGACCTAGAAGATTTTAATGCTGCTTGTAAACTCCCTGAGTGGGGCAATGTTAATGAACCGTGCAAATCTAAATATAAAGATTTTCTTGCTAGTATCACTGTGGGGGAATCTAGGGAAATCACGCAAGCCATCATAGGGAGCATTCATTTTCCTGCTATACATTATTTTGCTCTCTTCGTGGGTAGATGCATTAATGGTAAAGATGAGGCTTGTCACATGTGCGTTCCAGATCTTTGTGTCCTCAAGAGTGCGGTATTAGGTGATAAACAGTATAACTTGGGGGCCATTGTTGCACGAAGGCTGCATCTTAATAGTTTAAGTGGAGACTTCTTTGGTGGAATTTATGCAACTCGTGTAGATAATTATCTTGATATACCCATACAGGAAAATGATATGAATTGCCTCCTGCTTATCTAGATTATAATGCTATGGTCCGTCATCAGTTTGTTGAGAGGAATGAACAGTCCCTCCAATACCGACTAATCTTTGACAGACGTTGCACTGTCCATGTTGCTCTCCCTGCTCCTACTTTCTTTGACATTCAGGCAAAAGGGAGATATGTTAACCAGGGAGGAGGCGAACGAGTATGAGAGGAGGACGGAGGCAGCTCGCCTCTAGGCTGCAGCTCGTCAGGCAATAGCCGCTGCATCTCAGTACGACCCCTGTTACAACTTCGGATATCCGCCAGGCCAGCCATGGTCATAGACCAACTTAGGCCAAAAGCCTAAGCTTGGGGGAGTACGTATTTCTCACCGACATTACATTCATGTTCACACACTCATGCCAATTGTCGGTGCTCATACTTTTTCATTGTACTATCCATGCTAGTTTATTTTCTTTTCTAAGCTTTCTTCTTGTGTGTTTGAAAAACCTTAAGAAAAACCAAAAAATTAGTTGTAGCTTTTAGCTAGTTTATTTTCTATGCCTGTAGTAGTAGTAATTAAAAGAAAACCAAAAAAGAGTTCTCGTTCTTCTTTTGCTTGTTGGGAGCTTTCCCGTGTAAATAGTTTTATTTCATTTCTTTTCTTTGGGGGTCGAGAGGAGAAGACCGTGATGAAAATGTTTAAGTGGCTCTCATATGCATTATTGTTGATTTAGCAAAGAGCCCATGTTACCTTGTCTTCTCCTTTGAATTAAATGCTTGCAGATTCCAGCTTAGTCCAATGCACATGCACTATTATTATTATCCTCACCGTTCGGTTGTGCAAGTGAAAGGCAATAATGACGATATATGATGGACTGATTGAGATGAGAAAAGCTGGTATGAACTCGACCTATCTTGTTTTTGTAAAAATGATTAGTTCATCGTTCCTGATTCAGCCTATTATGAATTAAACATATTTGCAATGACAATTAGAGATTATAGTTGCTCATGCCATGCTTAATTTGCTAGGAGTTTATAATGGTTTACCTTGCATGCCAACATGCTATTAAAATGGTTATGATGTGGTATGATAGGGTGGTATCCTCCTTTGAACGATTCGAGTCGCTTGACTTGGCACATGTTCACGCATGTAGTTGAAACAAAATCAACATAGCCTCCACGATATTTATGTTCATGGTGAATTATATCCTACTCATGCTTGCACTCAGTGTTGATTAAATTTAATGCATGTTCATGACTGTTGTCGCTCTCTAGTTGGTCGCTTCCTAGTCCTTTTCTAGCCTTCACTTGTACTAAGTGGGAATACTACTTGTGCATCGATTTCCATAAACCCCAAAGTTATTCCATATGAGTCCACCATACCTTCCTATATGCGGTATCTACCTGCCATTCCAAGTAAATTTGTATGTGCCAAACTCTAAAACCTTCAAATGAAATTCTGTTTTGTATGCTCGAATAGCTCATGTATCAACTAGGGTTGTCTGTATCTTCCATGCTAGGTGGGTTATTCTCAAGAGGAGTGGACTCCGCTCCTCACTCAAGAGAAAATGGCTGGTAACCGGGATGCCCAGTCCCATGCTCAAACCAAATCAAAATAATTGCAAACAAAACTCCCCCAGGATTGTTGTTAGTTGGAGGCACCCGTTGTTTCGGACAAGCCATGGATAGATGTTTGTTGGTGATAGGGGAGTATAAACTTTACCATTCTGTTCGGGAACCACCTATAATGTGTAGCATGGAAGATATCGAGATCTCTCGATTGTTATGTTGACGATGAAAGTATGCCACTCAAAATATTATTTATCTCTATTTCAAAAATCGAGCTCTGGCACCTCTACAAATCCCTACTTCCCTTACGAAGGGCCTATCTATTTACTTTTATGTTGAGTCATTATCTTTTTATTAAAAAGCACCGGTTGGAGAGCATCGCTGTCATTTGCATGCATTACTATTAGTTTACATTGAGTATGACTGTGACTGGATCTCTTTTACCATGAATTATAATGTCTAGTCAGTCCTTGATCTTCAGAGGTGCTCTGCATTTATGTTTTGCGGTCTCAGAAAGGGCTAGCAAGATACCATCTTGTTATATCATATTATGATTGTTTTGAGAAAGTGTTGTCATCCGAGATTTATTATTATTGCTCGCTAGTTGATTATGCCATTGATAGGAGTAAACATGAGACCTAAGTGTTATTGTGAATATGGTTAGTTCCTAATCTTTGCTGAAAACTTGAATGCTGGCTTTACATATTTATAACAACAACAACAAAGAGTTTGTAAAAGTTTTTCTTTATCACTTTCAGTTTGTCAATTGAATTGCTTGAGGACAAGCAAAGGTTTAAGCTTGGGAGAGTTGATACGTCTCCAACGTATCTACTTTTCCAAACACTTTTTTCCCTTGTTTTGGACTCTAACTTGCATGATTTGAATGGAACTAACCCGGACTGACGCTGTTTTCAGCAGAATTGCCATGGTGTTATTTTTGTGCAGAAATAAAAGTTCTCGGAATGACCTGAAACTTGACGGAGAATATTTTTGGAATATATAAAAAATACTGGCGAAAGAATCAACACCAGGGGGCCCACACCCTGTCCACGAGGGTGGGGGTGCGCCCCCCTGCAACGTGGGCCCCCTGAGGTTCAACCGACCTCGACTCCAACTCTATGTATTCACGTTCGGGGAGAAAAAATCAGAGAGAAGGATTCATTGCGTTTTACGATACGGAGCCACCGCCAAGCCCTAATCTCTCTCGGGAAGGCTGATCTGGAGTCCGTTCGGGGCTCCGGAGAGGGGAATCCATTGCCGTCGTCATCATCAACCTTCCTCCATCACCAATTTCATGATGCTCGCCGCCGTGCGTGAGTAATTCCATCATAGGCTTGCTGGACGGTGATGGGTTGGATGAGATTTATCCTGTAATCGAGTTAGTTTTGTAAGGGTTTGATCCCTAGTATCCATTATGTTCTGAGATTGATGTTGCTATGACTTTGCTATGCTTAATGCTTGTCACTAGGGCCCGAGTGCCATGAATTAAGATCTGAACCTATTCTGTTTTCATGAATATATGTGAGTTCTTGATCCTATCTTGCAAGTCAATAGTCACCTACTATGTGTTATGATCCGGCAACCCCGAACTGACAATAATCAGGACCACTCCCGGTGATGATCGTGGTTTGAGGAGTTCATGTATTCACTAAGTGTTAATGCTTTGGTCCGGTACTCTATTAAAAGGAGGCCTTAATATCCCTTAGTTTCCAATAGGACCCCGCTGCCACGGGAGGGTAGGACAAAAGATATCATGCAAGTTCTTTTCCATAAGCACGTATGACTATATTTGGAATACATGCCTACATGACATTGATGAATTGGAGCTAGTTCTGTGTCACCCTATGTTATAACTGTTGCATGAGGAATCGCATCCGACATAATTATCCATCACTGATCCAAAGCCTACGAGCTTTTCACGTATTGATCTTTGCTTAGTTACTTTTCCGTTGCCACTGTTATAATTACTACAAAACTGCTACTGTTACTTTTGCCACCATTACCGTTACTTCCATATTACTTTGCTACAAAATACTTTGCTGCAGATATTAAGTTTTCCAGGTGTGGTTGAATTAACAACTCAACTGCTAATACTTGAGAATATTCTTTGGCTCCCCTTGTGTTGAATCAATAAATTTGGGTTGAATACTCTACCCTCGAAAACTGTTGCGATCCCCTATACTTAGGAGTTATCGGTGGCCTCGACGCTTCTACGGTTTGGGGTGGCCTCGACAATGCTTCTAGGGTTTGGGGTAGCCTCGGCAACGCTTCTAGGGTTTGGGGTGGCCTCGGCGCTTCTGGGGTTTGGGATGGCCTCGCGGCAACGCTTCTAGGGTTTGGGGTGGCCTCACGGCAACGCTTCTAGGGTTTGGGCCGGACCGCCTCTCTCATGAATGGTAGATGAGATAAGGAAAAATATGGATCAACTTAATTATGCACATCCATAATGGGGGCATTCTTGATAAATCTCTTATAAACCTCGAGAGAGTGTGTCAGGTAGGGCCGGGAGGGAGTAGGAGATCGACAACGTTTTTCTAGGGTTTGGGTGTCCTCGAGAGTTGGTCGAGCGAGAGGGGATTGATCGACGTCCCCCTCTTGAGCCCTCGGCGATCCTCGACCCTTGACCCCTCGGCGACCCTCGACCCCTTGGCGACCCTCAACCCTATACCTAGTTCCCGACCCTTGACCGCTCGGCGATCCTCGACACCCTTGTTCCCGATAAAAAATAAGAAGAGGAAGAAGAAGAAAAAAAGAGGAGAAGAAGAAGAAAAAATAGAAAAAAAAGAGGAGAAGAAGAAGGAATAGAGGAGGAGAAGATATAATAGAATATTTTTTCTTCTTCTCCTCTATTCCTTCTTCTTCTCCTCTTTTTTCTTCTTCTTCTTCCTCTTCTTATTTTTTTCTCCTCTTCTTCCTCTCATCTTCTTCTCCTTCTTCTTCTCCTTCTTCCTCTTCTTATTTTCCTTTTTCCTCTCCTTCTTTTTCTTCTAAATATGAACATATACATAAATGACTTTGATCATACACAATTTTCCTAGACATACACAGTTTTTTTCTAAATATGCACATATATATGAACATATACATAAGTTGACAAAAAAATCTATGAACAAAAAACAATCATACATCAACGCATACATATCCATGGATCATACATATGAACATATACATAAATGACTTTGATCACGAATATCTCTAACTGTGCAAATATCTAGACAGAGGGGGGAATCGATGCCATGCACTCCTCATCTTCCTCTATCCCACACGGTGTCGCCACAATTGACCCCCTTGGTCAGTGCCTCGCCGACGGTGGCATCGGGGTCGGCGGCAGGGCACGGCGACGGGGCAGGGCGCGGCGACGGCAGCCAGTACAAGGAGAAATAGGAGGAGGAGGAGGGGATCGGGGCGGCGCTTACAGCGAGGACGCGTCGGCGACGAGGAGCTGGCTCGGGGGCGGCCTACAACCACTTCTACGATGTGCTCGGAAGTGCCACGGAGCATGAAATCGCGCTTGATCTCTGCGTTTTGTGTGTTCAACACAATGCTACTACGTGCCGTGGACCTAGGCCTTCTCCGACGCCTCACCACTCGGCACGCGGCCTCGAGTATATCGCTATACGCGGACGATGTTGTCATTTTTTGTCACACGGCCTCAAATTGTGCTGGACCGCCTCCGCCACCTATTCAGCCAGCTTGTGCTATAAAGCCCTCTTCGTCGGTGCTTGCGAGGATCCCCACTGGAAGCTCACATGGCGACCATGGGCACGGCTTCGCGTCAAGTACTTCCTATGGCTCGCCCTTTAGGACTGTTGCCAGACTACCGACCGTCTACCGACCGTCTAGCCTACCACGGCTTACCACATGACGTGACTTGTGTTCTATGCGATCAGGATTTGGAGACCATGCAACAACTTTTGACATGTTGCCCTTTCTCCAGACAGGCTGGCTTGAGATTCTTAACTGAGTGAGAGCCTCGATGGAGATACCTAATCCCGACACACCCTTCCACATTTGGTGGACGACTTCGACTGGCCACACCACCGCCCCGATGAGGAAGGGCCTATCGAACCTCATCATTCTGACCTCTTGGTGCTTGTGGAAACATCGCAACAGTTTCATCTTTGATGGTGACCGGCCATCGATATCCCTCCTCTCCAACACCATCAAAGAAGAGGCACACCATTGGGCAAAGGCAGGCGCCACTGGGTTACAAAACATCATCCCAAATGCTCAGTTAGCCCACTGTTTCGGGGCTGAGCACCCCATACTCTGTTATGCTCCGACGCTTTCATCCATGACGCATGTATACATGGCCTTGTAAGCGGTTGTAATCACATGCTAAACTCTCTTCCCCTATCAATAAAAAGATACGCAAATTGCGTATTCATGAAAAAAAGAACATAATAGTGTTCCCTGGAGTGCCTTGCTCGAAGGTTGCGTGAAGACATGTGGCAATCTGAGCTTCGACTATCCCTTTGGCATTGGGTCGAGATGCTCCTGTGGGACTAATTTCAGTCTCGCTTGCAATGAGACCTCTCACACTGCCAATCTCTTCTTGCACGACGACATCACTGAGATAACTAGCGATATCGATGTGAATGATTTTGGCCCTGCAAATTTAATCAGGACCTCCTTTGGGCATACCATCCCCATGAAATCTGGTGTCAAAGTGTAAAACTTGTCGCTGAAATCACCTAGGAGGTCCTTCACCAATGGGTACCCCGTTCTAACACTACAGGAAACAGTAATATGCCGATGGTCAAATGTACGCAGACGGGCCCCGTCAGCATACATCAAGATAAGCCGATGGCCAAACTGAAACCGTCGGTATACAAGGGCCGTCAGCAAATTCAGAGCTATGCCGATGGGGTCCGTCGGCATATCTCCAATATACTCTGACGGTCACCATCGACATATCTCCAATATACGCTGATGGTCATGTTGGGTTCCCCACCCTCGTGGGCCCCTCGTGGCTCCACCGACCTACTTCTTTCGCCTATATATACTCTTATACCCTGAAAACATCCAGAAGAGCCACAAAAACCACTTTTCCATCGCCGCAACCTTATGTAGCCGTGAGATCCCATCTTGGGGCCTTTTCCGGCGCTCCGCCGGAGGGAGAAACGATCACGGAGGGCTTCTACATCAACACCATAGCCTCTTCGATGATGTGTGAGTAGTTTACCACAGACCTTCGGGTCCATACTTATTAGCTAGATGGCTTCTTCTCTCTCTTTGGATCTCAATACAAAGTTCTCCTCGATGTTCTTGGAGATCTATTCGATGTAATACTTTTTGCGGTGTGTTTGCCGAGATTAGATGAATTGTGGGTTTATGATCTAGTTTATCTATGAACAATATTTGATTCTTCTCTGAATTCTTATATGCATGATTTGATATCTTTGCAAGTCTCTTCGAATTATCAGTTTAGTTTGGCCTACTAGATTGATCTTTCTTGCAATGGGAGAAGTGCTTAGCTTTGGGTTCAATCTTGCGGTGTCCTTTCCCAGTGACAGTAGGGGCAGCAAGGCACGTATTGTATTGTTGCCATCGAGAATAAAAAGATGGGGTTTATATCATATTGCTTGACTTTATCCCTCTACATCATGTCATCTTGCCTAATGTGTTACTCTGTTCTTATGAACTTAATACTCTAGATGCATGCTGGATAGCGGTCGATGTGTGGAGTAATAGTAGTAGATGCAGAATTGTTTAGGTCTACTTGACATGGACGTGATGCCTATATACATGATCATGCCTAGATATTCTCATAACTATGCACTTTTCTATCAATTGCTCGGCAGTAATTTGTTCACCCACCGTAATACATGCTATCACGAGAGAAGCCTCTAGTGAAACCTATGGCCCCCGGGTCTATTTTACATCATATTAGTTTCCCGTCAACTAGCTATTTCTGTCGCCGTTTATTTTGCAATCTTTATTTTCCAATCTATACAACAAAAATACCAAAAATATTTATCTTAATATCTTTATCAGATCTCACTTTTGCAAGTGGCCGTGAAGGGATTGACAACCCCTTTATCGCGTTGGTTGCAAGGTTCTTAATTGTTTGTGCAGGTACTAGGCGATTTGCATGTAGTCTCCTACTGGATTGATACCTTGGTTCTCAAAAACTAAGGGAAATACTTACGCTACTTTGCTGCATCACCCTTTCCTCTTCAAGGGAAAACCAACGCATGCTCAACAGGTAGCAAGTAGGATTTCTGGCGCCATTGCGGGGGAGATCTACGCACAATTGAGGACATACCAAGTACCCATCACAAACTCTTCCCCCTCGCATTACATTATTTGCCATTCGCCTCTCGTTTTCCTCTCCCCCACTTCTAAAACGATTTTCGAAAACCTTTGCCTTTTCTTCGCCCTCCTTCTGTTCGATCTTGTGTTACCATGTGCCTTCTTTTTGCTTGCATCTTTGCTTGCAAAAAGTTTATTGATCCTCGTCCCCTTGCTAATCTTTTTAAGAGATCCAATTATGATGAACCAATTTCTAGTGATTTGAGTGCACTATATTATCCTTATGAGGTTTTGCTTGAAATTCGTGAATCTGAATATTGTGATGAAGAAATTTATGAAGAGATTCACGATAGCTCCTTGAGTAAAAAGCATGATTGCAATGATTTTACTATAAATTCTCTTGATGTCAATTGTGCTAATAATATGCAAAACCATAAGCTTGGGGATGCTAGTTTTGCTATGTCTACTACTTGTTGCAATGATCTTGATTGGGGTGATTCTTCTTATGATCTTGAAAATTTATTTAAGCCCCATGATGAATATGAGATTGATAATAGTGTTTGCAATAATATTGATAGTGGGTTTGGAAGTGTGCCAACTTTAGATCCCACATATTTGGAGAATGTTCGATCTTACGGTATTTTTGATAAAAGTGGGTTTGGAGAGGTCATGAGTTTAGTTAATGATAATCCCACTATTTTGGGAGAGTGTCAACTTCGCATGCATGTGGATCGTGTTGAGAATATGTTATGTGATAGCTATTTTGTTGAATTTGCCTATGATTTTACATGTAATTATTATGAGAGAGGAAAATATGGTTGTAGAAATTTTTATCTTACTAAATTACCTCTCGTCATGTTGAGATTGCAATCGTCTCTTTCTTCTTCCTTGCATATGCTAATTTTTGCTTACTATGATAATTTGTTTGCTTATAAAATGCCTATGCATAGGAAGTATGTTAGACTTAGATGTGTTTATCACGTGTTCTATGATGCTCTCTTTGTTCTTTAATTCTTGTCTTTGATGTGAGCATCATTAAAATTATCAGTGCCTAGCTAGGGGCGTTAAACGATAGCGCTTGTTGGGAGGCAGCCCAATTTTATTTTTGTTCCTTGCTTTTTGTTCCTGTTTAGTAATAAATAATTCATCTAGCCTCTGGTTAGATTTGGTTTTATGTTTTAATTAGTGTTTGTGCCAAGTAAAACCTATATGATCTTCTTGGGTGATAATTATTTGATCTTGCTGAAAAAGTCAGAAACTTTCTGCTCACGAAAACAATTGTTAAAAATCACCAGTGAGTGATAAAATACTGATTCCAATTGAAGTAGATCAATAAACAAATTATCTAGGTCTTCCTATTTTTGCAGAATGTTTTGAGTTACATAAGTATGCGTTTGATATAGATTACTACAGACTGTTCTGTTTTTGACAGATTCTGTTTTTCGTGTGTTGTTTGCTTAATTTAATGAATCTATGGCTAGTATCGGGGGGTATGAACCATAGAGAAGTTGGAATACAGTAGGTTTAACACCAATATAAATAAAGAATGAGTTCATTACAGTACCTTAAAGTGGTGGTTTGTTTTCTTACAGTAACGGAGCTCATGAGATTTTCTGTCTAAGTTTTGTGTTGTGAAGTTTTCAAGTTTTGGGTAAAGATTTGATGGATTTTGGAATAAGGAGTGGCAATAGCCTAAGCTTGGGGATTCCCAAGGCACCCCAAGGTAAAATTCAAGGACAACCAAAAGCCTAAGCTTGGGGATGCCTCGGAAGGCATCCCCTCTTTTGTCTTCGTCTATCGGTAACTTTACTTGAGGCTATATTTTTATTCACCACATGATATGTGTTTTGCTTGGAGCGTCTTGTATGATTTGAGTCTTTCCTTTTTAGTTTACCACAATCATCCTTGCTGTACACACCTTTTGGAGAGACACACATGAATCGGAATTTATTAGAATACTCTATGTGCTTCACTTATATCTTTTGAGCTAGATAATATTGCTCTAGTTCTTCACTTATATCTTTTAGAGCACGGTGGTGGCTTTATTTTATAGAAATTATTGATCTCTCATGCTTCACTTATATTATTTTGAGAGTCTTTTAGAACAGCATGGTAATTTGCTTTGGCTATAAAATTAGTCCTAATATGATGAGCATCCAAGATAGGTATAATAAAAACTATCATATAAAATGCATTGAATACTATGAGAAGTTTGATTCTTTATGATTGTTTTGAGATATGAAGATGGTGATATTAGAGTCATGCTAGTTGAGTAGTTGTGAATTTGAGAAATACTTGTGCTAAGGTTTGTGATTCCCGTAGCATGCATGTATGGTGAACCGTTATGTGATGAAGTCGGAGCATGATTTATTTATTGATTGTCTTCCTTATGAGTGGTGGTCGGGGACGAGCAATGGTCTTTTCCTACCAATATATCCCCCTAGGATCATGCGCATAGTACTCTGTTTTGATAACTAATAGATTTTTGCAATAATTATGTGAGTTCTTTATGACTAATGTTGAGTCCATGGATTATACGCACTCTCACCCTTCCACCGTTGCTAGCCTCTCTAATACCGCGCACCTTTCGCCGGTATCATACACCCACCATATACCTTCCTCAAAACAGCCACCATACCTACCTATCATGCCATTTCCATAGCCATTCCAAGATATATTTCCATGCAACATTCCACCGTTCCGTTTATTATGACACGCTCCATCATTGTCATATTGCTTTGCATGATTATGTAGTTGACATCGTATTTGTGGCAAAGCCACCGTTCATCATTCATACATGTCACTCTTGATTCATTGCATATCCTGGTACACCGCCGGAGGCATTCACATAGAGTCATATTTTGTTCTAAGTATTGAGTTGTAAATCTTGAGTTGTAAGTAAATAAAAGTGTGATGATCATCATTATTAGAGCATTGTCCCAGTGAGGGAAGGATGATGGAGACTATGATTCCCCCATAAGTCGGGATGAGACTCCGGACGAAAAAAATAAAAGAGGCCAAAGGAGCCCACAAAAGAAAAATGAATGAGAGAAAAAGAGAGAAGGGACAATGCTACTATCCTTTTTTTCCACACTTGTGCTTTAAAGTAGCACCGTGATCTTTATGATAGAAAGTCTCCTATGTTGTCACTTTCATATACTAGTGGGAATTTTACATTATAGAACTTGGCTTGTATATTCCAATGATGGGCTTCGTCAAAATTCCCTAGGTCTTCGTGAGCATGCGAGTTGGATGCACACCCACTTAGTTTCTTTTGTTGGGTTTTCATACACCTATAGCTCTAGTGCATCCGTTGCATGGCAATCCCTACTCACTCACATTGATATCTATTGATGGGCATCTCCATAGCCTGTTGATACGCCTAGTTGATGTGAGACTATCTTCTCCTATTTGTCTTCTCCACAACCACCATTCTATTCCACATATAGTGCTATGTCCATGGCTCACGCTCATGTTGTTCGCACACGAACATGTCACCGTGTACCCTCGACGCCGGAGTTGATGCACCGCAGCTCACGTCGAAGGAGACCAGGCCGGAAGCGCGGTACGCAGGCAATCCGGCGGGTCCTTTTGAGAACCCGAAACCCCACACGCCCGGGAGGGACCCCGTCAGGGCACGCGGCGGCTTTGGGCTGCCCTAGGTCGACCTGATCGCCCCTAGGGCCTCGAGGTTCGCCGCCCTGCAACAAGAAGAACAGACGAAGAACGAGGAAGAAGAAGAACTAGGGTTAAGGAAAACAGATAAAACATAAAAAGTGGTAGATGATTTGTTCGATTGTGTGTTGTTGTTCAATCGGCCGTCACCCCTTAGGTATATAAGAGGCGGATGGACTTCCCGGGCAAGGAAAGGTTAGAATTCACGTTCAAAACCCTAGTTTGGCTCAAACTCGGAATCCAACTTTCCAAAACGGTTCGGTTTGCAACTTGCGGCAGAAAAATCCAAAACCCAGACAAATATCCCCGGAGTGTCCGGCCATCCTCGGAGAAATCCAAAACCCGGATGATCATTCCCGGAGTGTCTGGCCATCCTGACGCAACCGCGCATTTTCGGCTCTAACTTTTGCATACGAACTCGGATTGGGACGATTTTTATATCAAAATCGACCGTTTCGACGAGACGAAGACAATTCATGTAGATCCTTTTTCCATATGAGGCAGTCTTGGGGGCGTAATGAGCCGAATAGTATTCTGAATACAAAATCTCAGTACTTTGAACACAACTTGGCCTTAGAGATGAGATTGGATGACTATGGCCCAAATATCAAAGTTTCTCCTTTTGACAATACCAAACTTTCTCACTTTGAGAACTTCTCCATTTGAGGTCATCTTAATTGTGTTCTTAGCCGTGCCAAAATCTGGTGTCAACACATGCCCCCCTGTTTTTCGGCAAAGCTTGTGTGCCGAAAAATAACTTCTGCACAGCTTGTTCTAAGGACGATGTCAACACTCCATCGACCATTTTGCATGTTCTTAGGACAACAATATATATCGGCCATTGCTTGTTTGAACCTCTTGATGCAAACTTGGGTGAAAACTTCTCAGCTTCTATAACAATCCGGTGATAAGGTTCCATAGATCAAAACCATCCTCCGAACCATATTTTTCACCCTTTCTCTAGGATTTTGCAGATAATCAAGAATGAACTTCCTCCAATCCTTACTTCGCCTGCATAAATGTTTCATTAGTGGCCGAAGCGGTGGGCTTCGGTTCGGCCTTACCTATGTTGACAATACCTAGCATCGGCTATTGATAGAAATGCAATACACCATGGTTAAAATATTAGCCGGATGCTTGCTGTGCCAACTCTTTTGAATTGTCATGTCTAGATATATGAAACATTTTAAAGCAACCCAAGGTAAATCTTGCATCTAGACATACCAAAAGATAAACTATAAGTGATTCGTCAAAACGTTGATAACTCTTGGATATTTGTTGCACTACTAATAACGAATCACCGGAAGCCTCAATATGTATAGCACCTATAGCATGTAAAAGATTCAATCCGAATAACAATGCATATTCGGCTTTGATTAACCGTGCATAAAAATATTCTAAGCGGCATAAGGCTTGTTTTGGTCTCCTATTGAACTAAGGACGATGTTAGGATACTACACCGGCCATGCATTGACATACTCTTAGGACGATAGATAAATATCGGTCATTACCATGTAAACATCATTCAAAGCACATATAGCCGAAATAAACAAATGAAATGACAAATCAAGTGTTTCGGCCCTTTGGATCAGCAACAAACTTGTAGCTAATCAAATGCATAATGACTTGGTAATACCCTTTCATGATATAAGAAATTATATGGCATCCATGGATTAAAATAAGCCCACTGAGGGTTACCAATCATACCTGATGACGAATTCCATGGCATAGGCGTTAATGGCATAGTTGAAGAATATGGATAATGTGTAGACCGAAGATGCTGAAACCTTCGGCTTGGTCCTTCATAGTTTTCACTCTTTTCCTTCTTCACCTTTGACACACTTCTTGTAATGGAAGCTTGCACATAATTCTTATTTTGAGCACTTCCTTTGGGAACCCATGCCATGTTTCTTTCTTCAAGATCTTGTGCACTAAGTTTTTGTAATTTCTTCTTTTGCCAATATGATAAGCCGAGTGAGCACCCCGGCTGCGATTTTGTCTGAAGCAATGGCAATTCTTGTTTTACCTTGTGCACTCTCAACTTCTTTTCTTCAGATTTGGCACTTTGACTATTAATAATTGGTTGCTTCGTCTCATTGCCTTTAGCAGCCAATGTCAACACTTTAATTGGCTCTTTTTCATTTGAGATCACATCTGAAGTGGCACTCTTACGACCATCTCTTTTGACGCGGTAGACTTGCTCAACCACCTCTTTCTTCTTCCTTGAGCTTCGGACCGATTCCTTATAATTGAAACGGTCTTTGACATGTGATTGTTCAAATGTAGATCTTCTTGGAGCTGCATAATATTGGTGAGATGGTCCAAAATAAGATGGAGAATGTGCCCCTATATCATACCTGGCCCATGATGGATATGGATTTACATGAGCATAGGGAGGTATCCATGGCATTGGCATTGGCGGCCCAAAATATGGATACAAATGTGCTGCATTCAAATTCTCTTCTTGCCAATACCGATCCTTGGATTTGCGCCTACGGGGTGACTTTGATGCTTTTGCATTACTTGGCCGATAAGCAATTTTCTCCTCACTTATCTTCTGATATTTTTCAAATAGTTGCACAAAAGTGACTTTCGGCTTTTTACCTTTGTGCTTACCTCGGCCTTTGTTTGCATCGAACTTTGGATTCTCTTGTTGCCCCCCAGTACTTGGCGTCTTCATTGCAACTTTGATAGAATTTTCTCCCTCAAGAATATTTTCATCATGCTCTCGAACAACTTCCTTATTTGAAGGCTTGATCGCATCACCTGCAGTCTTAGCCTTCTCATCTTTAAAGGAATCGTCTTGAAGCAGTCGATTCAAAAACCTTTTGCCATCAATACCAATCAGAATAGACTGGTCATCTTTTGGTGTTTCAACAAATTTCAATCGTCCTTTTTCAATGGCCGATTTAACTATTTGACGAAACATGTTGCAATCCTCAAAATTATGGTTGAATGAATCATGCAACTTACAATACATTCGTCCTTGAATTGATGGATTGACATGGTGACCAAGAATTCTTATGTAATTATTTTTCAGCAACAAATCAAATATTTGATCACACATGCTTGAATTGAAGGTATACTTTTTGTTTTCTAGCCGATCTTGGTGTGCGAACGGCTTTGGAGGTAAGCAAACGAATGGTTCAGATTTGGAATCTCCCCATTCGGCTATGCAATGTGTTTTGCACTCTATATCTGATGTCTTTCGATAAGATACCATAATAGCATCGGTTTTCTCAAAAGAATTTAATCTTGGCTTTAAATTTCTGAAACAATAATAGTTAGAGCATACATGTCTCAATTGAGACCAAATGAAAGCCAAGTAATAAATAAGCAAAGCCACCCAATTAGATATGAACTCTAGATAAAGCAATGGGGAAAGCCCTGGCTGCAACAATAAATCACTATCGGGTCTTTGTAAATGGCACAATAGGTTGACCGATATGTTCTATAACAATTTTATTGCTAACAAGTAAATTACCCTTCTTCATTGGTCTTTCAAAATTACTTATGAGGATTTTTCTAATAGATGCATCAACAATAAAGTTGTGACCAAATCTGAAAACAGGTAAATTACTTGCTAGACATACCTCTTCAAATATGTTGGAAGAGCATGATGGCGGTGTAACTTGAACAATATCTTGCTCTATCTTTGGATGGCTCCCCAACACCTTATCATCATCTTTTTCTTGATTCCGTGCATCATTACTTTGAAGATCCTTGTCAGCCGAACTTTGTTCAGCTACTTGCTCTTGTCTTTAATGCTTATCAATTTCTATGACACGAAACTCATAGGGCAGGAAGTAGGTTCCATTAACTTCAGAAAAATCAAGCACGGCTGTTTTCCTATGCTTGCCATGCCCTTTCTCAATGATGCTTGCATCTTTGAATTTGATCGATTCGGAATATATACTACTTGATTCGGCTTTTTCAACCGAAGCATTTTTAGTTTCCGAATCATCATTATTTTCACAAGTTATATCAATTGGCAAAGCTTCATTCCTTTGAGCCAATTCCCTATCAATTCTCTCTTGGCGAAGTACTTGCACCCTATCGCGCAAAGCTTTAACTCCCCTCTCAATTTCATCCCGTTCTAGATTAGTTTGCCCCCCAATGCTTTTAGGATCTTTCGGCAATGAACTGTTAGTGTTGCCGAAATTCTGCAACTGTGTAGAGGGTGTATAATATGCTGCGGCACTAGGTGGAGGTGTATGCACTGGTGTATAACAATATGCTCTCTCGCCAATTCTATCAATTGATGAAGTTTCATCTTCTTGCAAAACTCTAGCCTTTATTGAAGCATAATCAGGAAACAACCCCTTTGCATATTGTTCAAGGCAAAGAGCACTAATCCTCTTGTTTTGTGCCAAGCTCTTTTTTAATGCAGCCACAACCGCTTCTGGAAGGGATTGCTCGACAATACTTTCAGATTCTTTCGGCAATGCATGAGTGTTGCCGAAATTCTTGAATTGCGTAGAGTATGCATTATATGCAACAGTATTTAATGATGGCACATGTGTTCCTGTAAAATTTTCACTTATTCGGCTATGATCATGAAGATGTGGGGACGAATGATGAACATCTACAGTTGCATACGGTGCTGAAAAATTACTAACATGAGGTGTAGCATATGATGGTTGAGAGTAACTGGCCGAATAGCTAGTAGTAGCATGGCCAATTCTCCCATCCATCGGCAAGGTTGGATTCACATATTGCAAATTAGTTGCCGATGAATAAAAAGGTGAAACACTTTCTTGTATGCGATTGGAAATTTTAACATGAGGAGTTTCAAATTGATTAACCAAACCCATCATGTTGTTCATCGGCATATGGATTTGTGGGGTTGCCGATGCATGGGAGTTTGGATACATATGTTGTACGTTGCTAAAATCATAAGAATTTGAAGCATGAAGATTGTTTTGCATCGGCCCTTGCGCATAATTAGATGCATGATTGATAAAACTAGGGCTAGCCGATACATTATGCTCATTAGGTGATCCAGCAACAACATATGGATTATTTGCATCTACAAAGGGGAATTGAGTATTCATATTACCTTTGTAGATTGCAGCAACTTGATGACGATCTCTTTGTAGCAAGAACGGGCTGGAGACCGTTCAAAGCTTCGTCCCCAGCGGAGTCGCCAAAAAGTGTGTTCGCACACGAACACGTCACCGTGTACCCTCGACGCCGGGGGTGATGCACCGCAGCTCACGTTGAAGGAGACCCGGCCGGAAGCGCGGTACGCAGGCAATCCGGCGGGTGCTTTTGAGAACCCGAAACCCCGCACGCCCGAGAGGTACCCCGTCAAGGCGCGCGGCGGCTATGGGCTGCCCTAGGTCGACCTGATCACCCCTAGGGCCTCGTGGTTCGCCGCCCTGCAACAAGAAGAACAGACAAAGAACGAGGAAGAAGAAGAACTAGGGTTAAGGAAAACAGATAAAAGATAAAAACTGGTAGATGATTTGTTCGATTGTGTGTTGTTGTTCAATCGGCCGTCACCCCTTAGGTATATAAGAGGCAGACGGACTTCCCGGGCAAGGAAAGGTTAGAATTCACGTTCAAAACCCTAGTTTGGCTCAAACTCGGAATCCAACTTTCCAAAACAGTTCGGTTTGCAACTTGCGGCAGAAAAATCAGAAACCCGGACAAATATCCCCGGAGTGTCCGGCCATCCTCGGAGAAATCCAAAACCCGGATGATCATTCCCGGAGTGTGTGGCCATCCTGACGCAACCGCACATTTTCGGCTCTAACTTTTGCATACGAACTCGGATTGGGACGATTTTTATATCAAAATCGACCGTTTCGGCGAGACGAAGACAATTCATGTAGATCATTTTTCCATATGATGCCGTCTTGGGGGCGTAATCAGCCGAATAGTATTCTGAATACAAAATCTCAGTACTTTGGACACAACTTCGGCCTTAGAGATGAGATAGGATGGCTATGGCCCAAATATCAAAGTTTCTCCTTTTGACAATACCGAACTTTCTCACTTTGAGCACTTATCCATTTGAGGTCATCTTAATTGTGTTCTGAGCCGTACCAAAATCTGGTGTCAACACATGTATTGCGTGATGATTCAAAAAGTTTGAGAACATCAAAAGTATGAAACAATTGCTTGGCTTGTTATTGGGCTTGTGCATGATTTAAATATTTTTTGTGATGAAGATAGAGCATAGCCAGACTATATGATTTTGTAGGGATAACTTTCTTTGGCCATGTTATTTTGAGAAGACATAATTGCTTTATTGGTATGCTTGAAGTATTATTATCTTTATACCAATACTAAACTTTTGTATTGAATCTTTCGGATCTGAACATTCATGCCACAATAAAGAAAATTACATTGAAAATTATGCTAGGTAGCATTCCACATCAAAAGTTCTGTTTTTATCATTTACCTACTCGAGGACAAGCAGGAATTAAACTTGGGAATGCTAATACGTCTCCAACGTATCTATAATATTTAATGGTTCCATGCTATTATATTATCTGTTTTGGATGTTTAATGGGCTTTAATATGCACTTTTATATTATTTTTGGGACTAACCTATTAACCGGAGGCCCAGTGCCACTTGCTGTTTTTTTTTTGCCTATTTCAGTGTTTTGTAGAAAAGGAATATCAAACGGAATCCAAACGGAATGAAACCTTCGCGAGGATCGTTTTTGGAACAAACGCAATCCAGGAGACTTGGAGTGGACGTCAAGGAAGCAACAAGGCGGCCACGAGGCAGGGAGGCACGCCCAGGAGGGGTAGGCGCGCCCCCACCCTCGTGGGCCCCTCGTGGCTCCACCGACCTACTTCTTTCGCCTATATATACTCTTATACCCTAAAAACATCCAGGAGAGCCACGAAACCACTTTTCCATCGTGTCGGTGTCAAAACCGGCGGATCTCGGGCAGGGGGTCCCGAACTGTGCGTCTAAGGTCGATGGTAACAGGAGACAGGGGACACGATGTTTACCCAGGTTCAGGCCCTCTCGATGGAGATAATACCCTACTTCCTAGTTGATTGATCTTGATGAATATGAGGATTACAAGAGTTGATCTACCACGAGATAGTTATGGCTAAACCCTAGAAATCTAGCATGTATGATTGTGATTGCCCCTACGGACTAAGCCCTCCAGTTTATATAGACACCGGAGGGGACTAGGGTTGTACAAAGTCGGTTACAGAGAAAGGAATCTACATATCCGAACGCCAAGCTTGCCATCCACGCAAAGAAGAGTCCCATTCGGACACGGGAAGAAGTCTTATGTCTTGCATCTTCATAGCCCATCAGTCCGGCCCATGTTACATAACCCGGACGCCTGAGGACCCCTTAGTCCAGGACTCCCTCAGTAGCCCCTGAACCAGGCTACAATGACGATGTGTCCGGCGCAGATTGTCTTCGGCATTGCAAGGCGGGTTCCTACTCTGAATACTCCAAAACAGCCTTCGAACACAGAAAATGTCCAGCTCTGCAAAACAAGTACCACATATATCCGCAAAGAGTATAATATTTCACGAGTCCAATCTGCTGACAACTTTTGTAGCGTGACATCACGTCCCTGCCAGGTCATTATTTCGAACCGTTTTTTTAGCCTCTCACTCCACATTTTGAGATGTGGTTTAATTGGCACGTCTTGTCAAACCAAAGATCATGTCCCCTTATTGCGGGATTCTCATCAATACGGGCGTGGGTGATCCAACTGCTCCATTGGCATGATTCCTTGGGAATAGGCAAGTTTTAAGGCCCATGAGGAGGCGTTCAATATTCATCGCCTTTATAAAGGAGCACAGACCCGTCTTTTTCCTCTACGCCTACCTCTTCCTCAACCTTGAGTTCCAGCACCCAAGTTTCAACTTAATTGCTCCAATCCTCCTAGTCATGTTCGGACCCAGCCTCCATGGCCGTTGGGTGGCCTCCTCTATCACAGAGGAGGATATCGCGAAGCTTCAGGTGGCAAGGTACCTGACCGCGGAAATCCTCCACCGGCTCCCTGCTAAGGGGCAGGTTATTCCTACACCCAGATCTGGCAAGAGGGTGGTATTCATCTCCCACTTCCTTCGGGGGCTAGGGTTCGCTCTCCACCCCTTCGTTTGTGGCCTCATGTTCTGTTATGGGCTAGATTTCACGATCTAGCTCCGGACTCCTTTCTTCACATCTCGGCGTTCATCGTCATGTGCGAGGCCCTTCTCCGCATTCCCCCACACTTCGGCTTATGGCTCAAGACCTTTAATGTGAAGCCGAAGGTAGTCGACGGGGATCAAGCGGAGTGTGGAGGTGCTATGGTGAGCAAGCTCACCAATACTCTTTGGCCAAAAGGCTCCTTCACGGAAACTTCCAACCTATGGCAGCGGGAGTGGCTTACATCACAGAACCCCATGGTACCAAGTGGGCAGCTACACCTGCGTTCCGATCCGGCCCTCCATTACGACTCGCATCATGGATTAATAAGGGGCTGGACTAGGGATCAACTGATGAAGGGCAGACGCTACAAAGCCGCATCCGGAGTCTCCTTGAAAAGGACACCGGCCTCATCAACGTGATCCAGGTAATGCTAGTCCGCCGGGTCCTGCCGTGCCAGCTACGGCCTCTCCGCCTGTGGGAGTTTAATCCGGAAGGACCACGGACCCTTCAGCATTTCTTCGGCGCAACGCACAGAGGGATGTGGAAGTTATTCTTCGGGACCCGAAAGCAGTGGCCGGATACAACCGAGGACATCGGCCTCGACTGCAACCATCGGGATACCTCGGTAAGCACTCGACTCCCGCACACAGCTTAGTTGATTATCCCGTATTAATATACTAAGAAACCTGTCTTCGACCAGGGATGGATAAATAAAGCAGAACGAATTAGGTGTTCGGCTCCACTTCCCGAAGACTCAGCTGATCCTGTATTAACAAGGATGCTGGCCCCGGCGCCGTATCAAGTGCCAGCGAAGGAGGACAAGGAGGAGAGCAAAAAGGCCAAAGGTGGTCTCCACTCTAAAGGTACACCGGATGCTATGTCCGGGGAGACTGGAGCTCCCTCTTCTGAAGATGAAGGGGAGGGAGGAGCGGATATCCCTTCTCCCTATGGGAAGAAAAGGACCGCCTCCAAAGATTTGGAAGCTGAGACTCCCAAGAGAGGGAAGTTGTCCCCGTCAGGCGGTTCAGAAGACGACGTTGTCGCGTAGTTCCTCCGTAAGGACAAGCCTTTGGCCGAATCGTAAGTGAACAAGGGTGTTCTAAACATATCATGTCCCGTCGGGTTACAAGGGTAACATCTAAAATATATGTTTGCAGTCCGGCCCGCAGTCTTCCTCAACAGTCCTCCTCCTCGGGGGATCTGCTTCCGGGGATGATGGAAAGCAAGACGCCTCCACAGGCTTCCTCGCCCAATAGGACGGACGACTTCGAGGTGTCGTCCCGGAGGATCTCTCCCAATCAACAAGTGGTGCGGGGGACAATGAAGACAAAGCCCGAAGGTGATACTTCGGTCGTCCAGGGTCCGGGATGTGCAGCCCGTACGGGGACCAACAATAAAGGCCCCGGACTATCCGATTTCCAGCCGAAGACGACACTAGGGTCGAGTAAACATATCCCTTCAAAGGGAGTTCGTACTCCCGCAGCCGCTTCCAGGAATCCGGAGGTGCCGGATACATTGATGGACATGTTGGAAAACACGTCTGTCTCGGAGGAACATCGTACCTTAATGGGTACGGTAATTGAAAGGATTCTGTCCGCGAGAAGCGGATTGAATGAAGCCTTCACGGGCCTGCTAAGAGGCTTCGAGGTATGGAATGTAATATTTTCAATTGCTCCCTACATGCAAAATGCACCTGTGTATAGATAGTAGCCCCTGAGACTCTGGTCGGCCTCGACAGGGAGGTGACCACAGGATCAAAAAGATATGCTCAGGAAATATCCTAATTAATTTGAACATAGGCTGTTACGTTAATGGCGACTGCCCCCGCTGCGGAATTTGCAGATTTAAAGCAAAAACTTGAGTCAGCGGATGAGGACATTACTCTTATTAACAGGCGGCTCGACGAGGCACAAGGTATGTTTTGGGGCAATCAGCTTATGCATGTATAATGACATGAGCACGAAGCTGAGAATTATATACTGGGACATGCATAATTGCAGATGGTGCTACTGCGGTTGAGACCCTTCGGGCTGAAATTGCCCGGGCCAAGGAGCAAGCCAGAGTGACCAGTGCGGTTCTCAAGAAGGCAGCAGCTGATTTAAAGGCCGAACATGCCACTCGGTGCCAGTGCGAGGAGAGAATATCTACCATGGCACGAGAGCTAAAGGATGCCACTGCCCAATGGAAATCACTCGAAAAGGAGAACAAAGCCAAGACGGCCGATCTCAACAAGGCCCTACAAGAGGCGCGAGAAGCACGATCCGAGTCAAGAGCAGCTCGGAAGGAGATTCGGCAAGCTGGGGAGATAGCGGCTGGTAAGCCCTTTCTTTTACATACTAAATTGTGTGATCCGAAGTATGCCCCGCTTAATCAAATTTGGATTTCTCCAGACTCATTCTTGGACTTGCCGAAGAGTGTCGCCGATGCGGCGCAATTTTACTAAGCGCAAGACAGACGTGCAGTGGAGAAGCTTTTCTGGTCACAGTTCGACGGGCCAAAGTGTCCGCCGTTGCTGAACGATCAAATGGCCCAGTGGGCCGAGCTCCACAAGGTGTCCAGAGCTGCTATGGAGGAAGTCGTGGTCCGGCTGTGGCCAACCGAGCCAATTCCGAACAGTTATTTCGGTTTGGTGCAGCGACTTGTTGATGCAGTGTCGCGTATCGACGCTGTTAAGCGGTCGGCATGCATTGAAGGTGCACGGATGGCCTTTGCCCGCATCAAGACATACTGGGGCAAAAATGAAGGCCACCGATGTTGCAGCAAACAGTCCACCCGAGGGCAAGGACCATCGCACACCGAAGCAATATTTAGAGGATGTCCTAGAGGGCGCACGCTTGATAGAGGGTCAATGCTCGAAAGATATTATGTTCGAGTGAATGTATCAGAACAATATTATGATATATTAAGGCTGTGTTATATTTATGCCTATTGCCTGAAAGGCATTTCCTCCTGTGCGGCCGTTTTTTTATAATTTGAAAGTTTGTGAGTCGTCGGCTTCAGCACCCTCACATATAATGCGGGGGTGTTTGGAATAGCAACTGACCACACTTGACCCAACGTCTTGGTCCGTGAAGGAGGTGTCAGTGCGGCGAACTAGGCAATCGAACTATAGGGCTTTAACACCTTCACTAAGCCATAGGAGTTTGACGGTGGGTCTACGATATAGCCCCTTGTATGTATGTGGTTATCCTAATACGGCTGCGCTACATAAATGACCGGGAAACGGTCCTTCGTGTTACACGGAAGAAATCGCACAAGATTTTAATAATTCGCCGAGTGGTTGATCACTCGCCATATCATGTTAGTCAGTTTTCAGCTTTCTCTACTGAGGTGTTTAACTAGGTAAACCGGAAACACAATCGCAGTAGTTCTCCCTTTACTACCCTAGCCGATAGAGCGGAACGTAAGGTAGTAAGCACAGGAGCCAGGCAACCTAATGATGACCCACAAGTGTAGGGGATCTATCATAGTCCTTTCGATAAGTAAGAGTGTCGAACCCAATGAGGAGCAGAAGGAAATGACAAGCGGTTTTCAGTAAGGTATTCTCTGCAAGCACTGAAATTATAGGTAACAGATAGTTTTGTGATAAGGTAATTTGTAACGGGTAACAAGTAACAAGAGTAAATAAAGTGCAGCAAGGTGGCCCAATCCTTTTTTAGCAAAGGACAAGCCTGGACAATTTCTTATATGAAGGAAAACGCTCCCGAGGACACATGGAAATTATCCTCAAGCTAGTTTTCATCACGCTCATATGATTCGCGTTCGGTTCTTTGATAATTTGATATGTGGGTGGACCGGTGCTTGGGTGTTGTCCTTACTTGGACAAGCATCCCACTTATGATTAACCCCTATTGCAAGCATCCGCAACTACAAAAGAAGTAGTAAGGTAAACCTAACCATAGCATGAAACATATGGATCCAAATCAGCCCCTTATGAAGCAACATATAAACTAGAGTTTAAGCTTCTGTCACTCTAGCAACCCATCATCTACTTATTACTCCCCAATGCCTTCCTCTAGGCCCAAACAATGGTTAAGTGTCATGTAGTCGACATTCACATGACACCACTAGACGAGAGACAACATACATCTCATCAAAATATCGAACGAATACCAAATTCACATGACTACTTATAGCGAGACTTCTCCCATGTCCTCAGGAACAAACGTAACTACTCACAAATCATATTCATGTTCATAATCAGAGGGGTATTAATATGCATAATGGATCTGAACATATGATCTTCCACCAAATAAACCAACTAGCATCAACTAAAAGGAGTAATCAACACTACTAGCAACCCACAAGTACCAATCTGAGGTTTTGATACAAAGATTGGATACAAGAGATGAACTAGGGTTTGAGAGGAGATGGTGCTGGTGAAGATGTTGATGAAGATTGACCCCCTCCCAATGAGAGGTTCGTTGGTGATGACGATGATGATGATTTCCCCCTCCCGGAGGGAAGATTCCCCGGTAGAATAGCTCCGCCGGAGCCCTAGATTGGTTCCGCCAAGGTTCCGCCTCGTGGCGGCGGAGTTTCATCCCGTCAGCTTGCTTATGATTTTTTTTCAGGGTAAAAGACTTCATATAGCAGAAGATGGTCACCGGAGGCCTACCAGGGGGCCCACGAGGCAGGGGGCGTGCCCAGGGGGTAGGGCGCGCCCCCACCCTCGTGGATGGTAGGTGGCCCCCCTCTGGTAGTTTCTTCACTCAGTATTTTTTATTAATTCCAAAAATGACTTTCGTGGAGTTTCAGGACTTTCGGAGTTGTGCAGAATAGGTCTCCAATATTTGCTCCTTTTCCAGCCCAGAATTCCAGCTGCCGGCATTCTCCCTCTTCGTGAAACCTTGTAAAACAAGAGAGAATAGGCATAAGTATTGTGACATAATGTGTTATAACTGCCCATAATGCAATAAATATTGATATAAAAGCATGATGCAAAATGGACGTATCAACTCCCCCAAGCTTAGACCTCGCTTGTCCTCAAGTGAAAGCCGATAATGATAAATATGTCCACATGTTTTGAGATAGAGGTGTCGATAAAATAAAATACGGACATGAAGGCATCATGGTCATTCTTATAACAGCAACATATATAAATATTGTCATATGAATTCTTATGCCAAATTAACAATCTATTCACAATGTCAAGTACGAATCAGAAACTTCATTGAGAACTAACAAACTATAATCTCAGTCATTGAAGCAATTGCAATTTATCATAACATCGGAAAGAGTCTATGTAAGAGCTTTTCAGCAAGTCCACATACTCAACTATCATTTAGTCTTTCACAATTGCTAACACTCACGCAATACTTATGGGTATGGAGTTTTAATCAGACACAGAGAAAGATAGGGGCTTATAGTTTCGCCTCCGAATCTTTTACCTCAAGGGTAATGTCAACAATAATATGCAGCCATGGTCGACGGACATGGTGCAGGCTCGGGAGTGAGAGAAGCTCGTCGGAACGGTATGAGGCAGAGAGCTCAAGGAGGCCGTCGTCCACGGCGAGGTGCAGATGACGGTGAGGGACGCGACAGCTGTAGCCATGGTCGATGGCCATGGTGCAGGCTTGGCAGCAAGGGCAATAATGGCGCGTCTAGGCATGGCGCAGGCGAGGAGAGAATGATGAGGAGCCTTCAGTGTTCATCTCGGCAGCAACATGGCGGCAGAAGCTGCAACTAAAGGTGTGCATGGTGTTGTGGTGTAGCTCATCCCCATGGCCTCCCTCCAGGCATACGCGCTTGTGGCCACATCAGCTCCTGAGGGGCTGTCGGTGGGAAACGACACCTATGGGATCACAAGGATCCCTACTGCGGTTGCGGGGCACTGGGTGGTGAGGAGAGCAGGATCAGCAGTCAGTACGAGCACGCGGGTCGTTTACCCAGGTTCAGGCCGTTGAGATGTGTAACACCCTAGTCCTGCTTTGGTGTGTGTATTTGGGTTCTTGAGGTTCTTGAGCTAGCTACAACAAGCGTAACTTGTCCAAAAGTCTGAATCCTTCTCGTAGATGCCTTGGGTCTCCTTTTATAGGCAAAGGGATCGCTACAGTGGCACACAGGAGGTGGCATCGGGGTACTGTGGTTAAGCCTATCGCTAGCTATTACGGGACAAAACGCATTTAATGTGCCCCTAACATGTCCCCTTCACTTTACCGCCGTTTCACCCTGCCTTGACACGCGCCTCCGCCAGCGAGGCGGTAGTGCCATGTAAGCTCGCAGGCTACTGAGGTGGCGCGGTGGTAGGGCCTTTACGAAGATTTGCATGCCACCACGTAGGCATGTGCTGAGTTGGCCGAGAAGCCTTGCGTCGACACGCAGGTGCCTGCCCGACTGGTGGGCTGGCAGCTGCATGGGAGCGGTGGCAAAAAGCTTGGCGGGTGCGGGCCTGGCTGCGGCCTCACGGACGCCCTCGGCAAGGGCCTTGCCGGGGCTCCGGCAAGGGTCTTGCCGTGATGTTGTGGTCGTCCCCGGCAAAGATCTTGCCAGGGGTCTTGCAGGCTTCCTCGGCGAGGATCTCGCCGAGGTTCGTCGTCTTCTACTCTTCTGACTTGAAGTGTTGTCCTTGTCTTCACAAAGATCTGTATGCCATCACGGAGGCGCCTCCCGAGCCTTGGTCCCAACGCGGTTGGCGGCGCTAGAGGAACTGGGGCTCAAGGATGGCGCACCCTGCTGGCGTCAGGTAGGCTGCCCCGGCAAGGCCCTTGCCGGCGCCGTGGAGGCCGCCCCGGCAAGGATCTTGCCGGGGGAAACCACTTTGCCTTCTTGCTCTTTATGCTTCTGTCTTGGTGTTGCTTTGATTCTGTGTTGTGGCTCTGATTTCCTGTCTCTGCCCTGCTTAAGTGTGGCCGTCTGCGCAGCTCCGACTGCCCGTGCACAAATAGGGGGTACAAAAGAGCGCCCCTATTTTAGTACACCGACAGAAGCCCCCGGGCCTGGGCCACACATAAGCGCGACACGTTCTTGGGCCAGGCCCAGAACGGTGCGCGGGCAGGCGGGGCGGTTTTTTCCGCGGTAATTTTCTGTCCGTTGCGCTTCCCCACGACCCGAGTTGAACGTGTGACGTGAGGGTCGCGCGCGCGCATGATCGAAGCACGCTTGCGTCATCCTGCGGTGAACAGTAAAGAGGCGGCTTGCGTGTCCTTTCGGGACCGCAGGGCCGCCGCTCATTTACTATCCCTACTTGGGAATCATCGCTCCACGCGTCCCTTCACACCCGTCTCTCGCGCCACGTTCGCCGCATGCACGACGCAGAGTGAATGACAGGCGCGCGGGATATGGGAAGTCGTGCGCGCGTGGGTCGATTCCCACACGCCTTCAATTGGGCGGGGAGGGCGGTCGATGGCCTCGCCAGCTGTCACCCCAATGAGCCGGATTGGCTGAAAGGGGCGGCCGAGCCCCGATCCCATCCTTTATAAGGAGGGGAGCGGGAGGAACGGCGCCTCTCAATCCTTCGTCATCTGCCTCTCTCCATTCATGCTCCCTCCTCCCTTCTGCCATGGCGAGGGGGCGCGGTCACGCTTCATCAGTGGCGGTGAGGGTCTCAGCTAGACAACGCGTTGCTCCTCCCCAAGAGCTCGTGGCGGCGGAGCCAGCCGTTAGAGGAAGGGGGAGGGGGCGAGGTCGAGGCCGTCGCGGTGCTCGGGGAAGAGGTGGACGGGGCAGCGCGTCGGCCTCGCCTCCGCCAGCGGCCCCTCCCCCGATGGAGGGCCACGTCGGGGACAACTCCTACGAGTTCTGCATCAGGCTGCGTCAGCCGCCGCACCATCGTCTTTGCCTCCTGACCCCATTTGCACGGGAGATGGAGCTGGACCCGCCGCAGGCGCTGCAGCTGCATATGAGGGGCTATGGGAACAGCAGCACATGGGCCGACGTCGAGTTCCCCGCCCCTCACATCATGTATCTCGCCGAGGGTGGAAGATCTTTGCTCACATCCACAGCCTGACGGAGGGGCTCACTCTCCATTTCAAATTAATGGAGAGAGTGGCCTCCTCTCCGTCAAGTTCTTCAGGCACTTCGGGACTCGCGTAAGGTGCTGCGTGGAGAGCTCCTCTGATGACGAAGACTCCTCCCAGAGCGAGAGTGGCGAGGAGGACAGCGGCATCGACGACGAGGGTAGTGGGCGGTAGGATGACGGGTCCAACTAGGCGTCGGGCGCGCCACTCCGGGGTGACACCGGCGACCCCAACATCCATGTCACCGGCTCCTTGAACTTCTCGGGGTCGCCTCCTTGGGTGGCTAGCGCGGGAGGCCGGAGAAGGCGAAGAAGGTGGGTGGCGGGCCATCAAGTCGGAGTATGATGGCACCGACGCCTTCGTAGCGTATTAACGGACCGCTGCCTCATATTCCAACTCTTCCTCCGGCGCCACCACCGCCAACCCTCTCCTAGGCGACCGCCGGCATGTTCTCTTTGCGCCTTCTGCTGCTCGTACCTCGCATAGGCGCTCCTTCTGCCCTTTTGCCTTCTTGTTTCATTTCCTGCGGAGAGGGACAAGAAAGGGATTACGGGCATCTTATCTATTTTCAATTTGTAAGCCCACGGGCCTTATTTATATCTAAAACCTATAACCTCCCTGTTCATGTTTACATTCCATACGAACTGTACCTGTATGGAACGTATTAATGGAAAAAGGGTGCTTGCCGGGTCTTGCGTGTGCGTGTGAGCAAAGCCCATACCAAGGGACAAATCCTTGTTATTTTCAATATAAACGCCGCTGCCCGGCAGCAGGCCTTGCCGTTCTCCCACTCCGTTCGTCCATACTCACGCCTTTGGCGGAGGCAGGGACGAAGTGGGAGTGGGCCCTACGTTTGCTTCCTTGCCGCCATGGCTACAACCATATTCCGAACTAAGAAACTCTTGGGTGATAGGAACGAGGGAAGCACGGCAGCCTTGGAACAAAACAAGGTTTCGTACGTCCCAAGTTTCATACGGAAATGCATGATAGGGGATGGGAAAAACTCATCTGGATCTGCAGCCCCCGGCAACCCTGACTTGCCGTGGGCGGACCTTCATTTCCTTAGCCCTTGGCAAGCTTGGCTTGCCGAGTCCGGAGCGCCGGCTTGTCCTCCTCCTTCCACTCGGCTTGGAGGAAACATTTATGTACCCTGCAAACCAAAGGGGATGGATAGGAACAAAGAGACGCAAACTCGACCTCTATGCTAGGGGTTAGTTGTTGCTAGGCACTATCAACCCTAACCGAGGGAGAGACTCGGTCTAGCATGCATGCTATGACTTAGGGCGCCAGCGCTTCGTTTATTTATGCTCAGGGTCTGCGCCTGGCTTTGTATAGAGGGTTACATGCCTTGCCGGCAAGGCTTGTACAAAAGGTGGCTCGCCGGGGGGCCCAGCAGCCGCACCTTATGGGTAAAACTTGCGAAGATGCTCGATGTTCCAGGAGTTGCTCACTGGAATGGCATCTTCGGTCTCCAAGCGAACTGCACCAGGCCTGGTGACTCGTGTTACCCGATAAGGGCCTTCCCACTTCGGCGTCAACTTGTTGGAATTCTTGGCCGACTGAGCATGCCGAAGAACAAGGTCGCCTTCCTCAAAGCTCCGGGCATGAACCCTGCGGCTATGATAGCGATGCAAAGCTTGCTGGTAGCATGCTGCTCTCACAGCCGCCCGGAGACGATCTTCCTCAAGGATTGTTGCGTCATCTTGCCGCAATCGCTCTTGCTCAAGCTCATCATAAGCGAGCACTCGAGGTGACCCGTATATGAGTTCCGTGGGGAGAACTGCTTCTGCCCCGTAGACCAGGGCAAAGGGTGTCTAGCCGGTGGCTCGATTTGGCGTCGTTCTGATCGACCAAAGAACCGTCGGGAACTCGTCAATCCAGCGCCTTCCACTCTTGCGCAGCCTGTCAAAAGTCTTCGTTCTTAAGCCTCGCAGAACTTCAGCATTTGCTCTCTCTGCTTGGCCGTTGCTTCGTGGGTGTGCCACGGAAGCAAAAAAGACCTTGCTGCCGAGATGCTCGATGTACTGCATGAAGGCGTGGCTTGTGAACTGCATGCCGTTGTCGGTGATCACTACAAAAAAAAGACACATCCGTGACATTTTGGGCCGAACGAAATTTTTTTCTGTCATACTTGTGACACTTCTATGACGATAATTGTGACAAAACCCGGTATCATCATAGATGTGGTGGGCTCCTACTTCTATGACAAAAAATCATGACATAAAATGGGCTTTTCGTCCTGGGCGGGCCGGAGACGCAGCTGCATGACATTCTTTGGGCCTCCATGACGGAAAAAACCATGGTAGAAGCGAGGGCGAGGAAAATTTCGGTGAGTTCCCGGTTACGGTGGGCGATCGGGGACCAAGCGATGCACGTTTCTCTCGTACACGTACGCGCGTGTGTGCGAGGCGTTGGCTCTAACTGAACCCGAGCGATTGCACTGCAGGCTACGCGTTACTGAACCCGAGCGATCGATCGATGGCTGTTAACTGAACCCGATCGAGCGATTCCTTTGCTACTGCTGCTAACTGAAGCCGATCGATGCTGCCTCTGGATGAATAGTGAGCGTTGCGGGGGGGGGGGGGGTTGGATGAACAGTGAGCGGTGGGGGCGGATGAACAGGACCCCGTGGCGTTGCCTCTGGATGAACAGGACCCCGATCGATCGAGCCGATTAGGGCTGGATGAGCAAGACCCCGTGGAGTGCTGGATGAACAGGACGACCCCGTGGAGGGCTGGATGAATAGTAGACGGTGGAGGGGTGGATGAACAGTAGCCCGTGGAGGGGTGGTTGAACAAGAGACCGTCGAGAGGGGTGGTTGAACAGTAGCCGGTGGAGTAGCGCGTGGTGGAGGCTAGATGAACAGGAGCCATGGATGAACAGTCGCAGGTGGAGGCTGGAGGAGGTCGACGGTGGATGAGCAGTAGCCCGTGGAGGGGTGGTTGAACAGAAGCCCGTGGAGCGGGGTGGTTGAACAATATCCGGTGGAGTAGCGCGCGGTGGAGGCTGGATGAACAGGAGCCCGTGGATGAACAGTCGCAGGTGGAGGCTGGAGGAGGTCGACGGTGGATGAACAGTAGCCCGTGGAGGCTGGAGGAGGTCGACGGTGGAGATGAACAGTATCCCGTGGAGTCCCGTTTTGTGGTACGCCACACCCCTCCCGATGAACAGGACCCCCGTTTCGACCGTAGCGCTCCAACAGAAGTCCGTTTCGTCCGTTTTGCGGTACGCCACAACCCTCCCGATCAACAGGACCCCCGTTTCGACCGTAGGAGGTCCGTTTCCTCTGTTTTGCGGTACGCCAGACCCCTCCCGATGAACAGGATCCTGTTTCAAATGTGGCCGGTCGAACACAAGGCTGTTTCCTCCGTTCTGCGGTACGCCGGGCCTCGTTTCCATCGCCTGTTCCGTCCAAGCTCTCCCGATGAACACAACGACGCATTCCGTTCCGACCCAGCCGGTTGGCTCCCCATGAACACGACGACGACGTTGTTTCTCCGTTCCGACCCAGCCATGTACACGAGCCCTGGCCGTACGTATGCGCGAGTAGGCGTTCGAGACCCCGCTCGTATGTACGTACGTGGCCGTATTTTCTTTCTTGCACACTGGCCGTTGTACGTACATGTACATGCTACGTGCGCGCCTCTACTACGACACGTGCGCGCCTCTACATCCACCAGTATGTACGTACACGTTCGCGACCAGAATGACAACGCTACGTACACTTCGACCATGTGGGTCCCGACTGTCAGGCACTTCCTTGCGTGCGAAGATTTAGATGGTGGGTCCTAGCAGTCAGGGGGCGAATCGTTTTTTTTTTGCCCGGGCGCACTTCCTTGCGTGCGAAGATGTAGCTGGTGGGTCCCAGCAGTCAGGGGGCGAATCATTTTTTTCGCGAAATACGGTGGCCCGTCCGGTGGGTCCCCGCTGTCAGGTGGAGGAATAATTATTTTGCGCGTAATAAGGAGGCACTTCCTTGCGGCCGTCGTGGACCCAGCTGTCAGCCTCTCCACGTACAGTACTCCGATGGAAGTCGTTCCTTGACCATGTTGACCACGCCGCGCGGAGAGCACCAGGGCGGTGGACGACGGCGAGGCCTAGGAAGGGGACGACGTGGAGCCGGGGAATACGTGACAGTGGAAGCCCGCGCGGAGAGGACTACGAGGGTTCACTGGTTCGGCTGCGGAGTGAGGCTGCCGTCGCCACAGAATAACAGGGGGTGTGGGTGAGTAGAGGGATGGCGTGGCCTGCGGTGGGAGTAGTAGGGGCGGTTAGGCCTCCGCGGCATCACAGCCAGCCACGGGAGGCAGGAGCACGCGGCACGGCCGGCGCTGGTTTGGGCGGCTGGAGCAAGAAGACCAGAGTTTGAAGAAGCACTACGGCCGTTGGATCAACATCGTACGGTAACAGGAGCTAGAATCGTTCATATTGACTAAGTTAACAAAGCCCTCCGTCCCCGTCAACTTGGTAGGCCCACAAGTCAGCCTCCCACTACGCTGGGTTCCAGCTGGCTGGCAGAGTATTCATTTTTTGTGCGTAATAAGGAGGCACTTCCTTGCGTGCGAAGATAGCTGGTGGGTCTGACCTGTTAGCGGGGGGCACGTTTTTTCGCGAAATACAGAGGCCCTTCCGGTGGGTCCCAGATGTCAGGTGGAGGAATCATTATTTTGCGCGTAATAAGGAGGCATTTCCTTGTGTGCGGCCATGGACCCAGCTGTCAGCCTCTCCATGCACAGTCTACTTCTGATGGTGTCGTTCGTTGACCACGCCGTGCCGAGCGCATTCAAGGTGGTGGACGACGACGAGGCCCCGGACAGCAACGAGCCGGAGATGGGAAGACACGGGAGTAGAGTCGCAGACGGAGAGGTGTACGAGGGTTAACTGGTTCTAGTGCGGTGTGGTTCGGCAGTCGGTGGAGAAGAACAGGAGGTGTGGAGGGGTGGAGGGATGGCCTGGCCAACGGTGGAGTAGCGCTTCATAGCGAAGCGTGTTAAGCAGAGCTGCTAGCAGCAGGAGGCGGGAGGTGGTCCCGGCGGCGTTGGAGGAAGAAGACGAGAGATTGAAGATGGATGCCGGTCGTTGGATGTAAATCCAACGGCTAACATGTCAGAATCATTTGTTGACTAAATTGACAACAACTTGCGTTGGCTTGGACCTATTGGCCCACATTTCAGCCTCCAAAAATGTGGCACGTATTCAACCCATTTTTCAGAATTTACAGTCTTTTTTTTGCGCAGTAGAATTTACAGTCAATTTGATCTTTTTTTTGAATTATAGTCCATTAGCTGGGCTGGGTGAACAAATAATGTAGCGTCCATGCGGCCCATTTATTTTATTTCCTAAAACATTACAGGCCATTTGCACTTTCTCGAAATACACGATTTTGCTGGGCTGATTCTAATTATAATGTTGGGTTGGGCCAGCAATATTATCAAAAAATAAAAAGGGGCTGAGCATTTTGTTATAAATATATTTAAATAATAAGTGATATTATTACATTTGTCCTTAAATCTTACCAAGCTTTTGTACACAATCACTACGATTTTCGTGCCAAAACAATCCAGGATTTTATTGTTAAGAAATTATTTTTATAAGTTAATAAGATGTGGGATATTGTTTTCTTACATATGTAAGTATCTGTTAAATATATGATGACAATAAAAATAATATATAACATATAAAATAATTTAAATATATATAATATAGTTAGAAGGGAAACATAAGTTGGACCTGGTGTTCCTATTCTTATATAGAAAAATAGAACAGACCTCTGTGTTTTCTTCAAAAAAATAGATAAATTGGGCTGCCGATGTTTCAGGAAAAATAAAACCTCGGATGGGAGGTCCATAGGCCGGTCGATACATGACGACCCTCAAGAAAATACAAACAGGCCTATGGACCTCCCATCCGAGGTCGTGGGCTGCGCATGTTAAAAAATGAAAGCCTAGACGGGGCAGCCCAAAACCCAGCTGATACTTGCTCCCCGGCTTCGTTGTGAATTTATCTCCTATAGTAACTACATTGAAGCACCTAAAAAATTGTAGCTATGTTGACAAACCTTTGGGCCCCAATGTCAGTATAGCATTAGGAGGAAGTATTTTTTCGATGAGGCACTTGCTTGCGTACGGCCATAGACCTGGTGGGTCCCGATTGTCCGCCTCTCCACGTACAGTCCTCTCCAGATTCCTCTCGTTTGTTCAGCATGTTCACAACGGCAGACAGTAGTGTCGCGGCAAGCGCACAAAGGCGCAGGAGGGGATCCGACCACCTGAGGAAGTGCCTTATTACTAACGAAACTACTGAACTAGCCTAGTGGCCAAGTGACACTACCCGACAGCTGTTCCGCCCGGGTTCGATTCCACCTGTGCATGAAAAATATCTCCAAATTTTTTGCCTCTGCCTTTATTGACATGTGGGTCCCCATTGTCATCTACGCACACCATGTCCAACACTTGCCAAAACTTCGTCCCACGTTTTCTATGTGTTTCGCACACTCGACATTGTGTGGGCATTTTGACTGTGCATCATATGAAGATGTGCTATGCATGAATGTTGATCAGCATGATGTTAACTGGCTGGTAGTTCCATTTTCGACCATGAATAAAACTTCCAACATGATGTTAACCCTGTTTCAAAAGGCCATGTTAATATAAATGCTCTGCCTCTTAAAGTTGCAGTTTCTTATCTGAAACTGAACTTGCAGTTTCTTATCTCAAACTGAAACTTGCAGTTTCTTCTCTGAGAACCACATTCTCTGAGAATCACATTGTCTTGCAGTTTCTTCTCTGAGAATCACATTGTCTGCAGTTTCTTATCTCAAGTGCTAAAAATAGATCTCTAGAATTCATAAAATACTTCATATGCTCAATACTGCAAATCTGAAATTCAAAAGACATTCATATCTGAAAGTACTCTCAAAATACACAACACAAAACACAATTCACAACCTGCAAATACTGACAACCCTAAGCTCCTCCTAACAATTCACAACCTGCCCGACTATTGGGCTGGGGGGACTGTCCCCTCCTATTCCTCGGCGGCAGACAGCCGCCCCGTGAGACGATGTGAACGGCGAGGGAGAGGATGGCGGGGAAGCATCATCGGGGCAACTGCTTTTCTCCTCTTGCAGTTGGGTTTGGTCGACGAAGACTCCACCGGCATGCTCTGGCAGGACACCCTCACAAACGGCACCCTGTAGATGCTCGATCCTTCAATCTCTGGTGGATGCTCCATCTGGGATCGATACTCCCACCACCGCTCCCTCACGATCGGATTCGGTGAATATGTTTGCTCCATGGCCCAGAGGAGCAGCTCTGTGTACTCCCGCGCGACTCCCTCCGGGAGTATCGCCGCCTTTTCGCTCTGTTGCAGATATTTGCCCATGGATGTCGCCGTCGCCGCTAGTTGGTCCTTATTGTCAAACCAAGACTGTATCTCCAACATCCAAGCTAGCTTCACAGGGTCGCCGTCTGCGATCCTCACGTATCGGTTGTACTCCTCCATCGATCTACTTCTCCACAGCACCTTCACTCGCCGGCGGTGGTTTTTGAATGGAAGAGGAGAGGAGCAGCGCTGGTTTTGGATTAGAACGGGAGAGGAGCGACACTTGTTTTGGACTGGAACAGGAGAGGAGGGGCGGTGGTTTTGAAATGGAAGAGGAGAGGAGCGGCGCTGGATTTAGATTGGAACAGGAGAGGAGCGGTGGTGGTTTAAGATGAGAAGAGCGGCGCTGGTCTTGGAAGTATTTTTTTGTTGTTTTGCATATTTTGGGTCAAAGTTTGACCACGTACTGTATTTGACAAGCAAAATGTGAATGCATGTCACCAGAAATTGTATCATTTGGTTCGTATCTGAATGTACTTTCAAATTATATTATTTTTGCAACGTATAAAATATATTTTATGTGCGAAAATCATGGTCAATTATGACCCAGAATAAAAGGGAGACTAGTTAATGTGGGGTCGCTTTCTTAATTGAAGGGTAAATTGATTTTGATTCTGATCCAGTCACAGCAGGTCGGCCCTCTCGTCCAATCCTAAATCGCTGCCGCACGCTCCTCTCCCTCTTCTCCATTGCAAAACCACCTCCTCTCCTCTCCATCATCTCCATTCCAAAACCACCGTCTCACCTCTCCCTCTTCTGATCTTCTCCATTGCAAAACCACCTCCTCTCCTCTCCATCATCTCCATTCCAAAACCACTGTCTCGCCTCTCCCTCTTCTCTATTGCAAGACCACCGTCTCTCCTCCCATCTTCCAAAGCTAGAACCGGACCACTCAGAAGAACATCTATGGAGAGGATGCAGTAGCGAATCAGGCAGATCGCCGGCGGCGACCAGGCAAAGTTAGCCAGGTTGAAGGAGATCCTTACTTGGTTTGACAATGAGTGGGAGATTTCGAGGACGGTGCGGGCCATGTGGCAATGTATGCGAAAGAGCGAGACGGCGGCGATGTACATGTACTCCTCGGCGACAGTCACACCGCAGTCCTCTGAGTTCATCGAGTATCTCCTCTGGGTGATGGAGCAGACAGATTCGCCCGAGGCGACAGTCAGGCGGAGGTGGTGGGAGTACAGGTCGAAGGTCGAGCACCCAGAGGATAACGAATCGATCGAGTATGGTGTGTCGTTCGTGAGGGTGCAGAGCCAGCCGGAGCCACAGGAGTATTCGTTCTCCCACCGCAAGAGGAGGCCGGATGGCACGACATCGCTTCCCCGCCGTTCTCCAGGGTTCCCTCGACACTCGCCTTGTTTCAACGGCGGGGGTAGGGTTTAAGCTAAGCTTCGCACTAACCTAATCTTCCACCTGCTCATGCTTACAATCAGTGTGACAGCTAATGAAAATCATGCTTACAATCAGTCTCCGAGAACTACGCCAATCGCCCTAAAATAGCTTTGGACCTTTGGGTCAAAGTTGTGACACAGTGTAGAAATAAAGAAAAATAGATTGGTGCTTCTTTCAGAAAAGAGTACTCCCTAGAAAACTGCCAATATAAGCTACTAGTATTTGGTTAGAGGATTTGCTGCCGAGAAAGATCCGTCCACAGAGAGCGCCACACATCCCACTGGTGGTGGTGGATGACAATGTGTGCATGCAGCATGGTTGGTGTCGGTAATTTTTACTTGGCACACCTCGCACTCTGCATATATGCCGGTTCCATACATACATTTGTGCAGTTCCACCAAAATGCAGCTGAATAACCTTGTTTGCACAGATAATGAAAAAGCGTGATTACATTATAGTGGCACTAGTTGATGAAACACACAAAATAAATAGAAGAAAATATTGCGATAGTATCATAGTATGCCATGCTGCGAGGGCGAGATGGGCCCTGCGACGCCTCATACGGTACGCCTCATACTGGAAATCGTCCCAATTCTCCCAGATACACCTTCTGCCAGTGATGAACAACATTGTACGGCGGTAGTACAAGGAGGCGCCTTGAGACATGCGAATCTCTATTTTTGTACAGATCAACTAAAATTAAGCACCCAAGTTTGCATAAACGCTTAAACATTAACAATGGGACTAGTTGATGAAACATACATTAACAAAGAGAAGCACTTTCTTTATCTACATTGGAAATGAAATGATAGAGAGGACACTCGCTCTATTTTAACTGTATTATTACTTCATTTTATCAGTGCACCCATGTTGGTGGGCATTTCTAACGAAAAGAACCAACTTATCTTAATGGGAAATTTAGCAGGACATGTAAAAAAGTGCCATTGATTCATATTACTGGAGGCATTACATTGAAAACAACATTGGTTTAACGTGTCCTTACTTTTAACAGTGCGACTGCAACATTTTACCAGTGGCATTACATAAGAGTGGCTCGGGGCAACAAACATCAGAACAGGATATTTGGGTTGGTCCCATTTTTGTTCGGTATAGCCACCTTATACTGTGTGAGGCTAGCAAATCTAGTGCTGGACTTACTCTGTTGACTTGTCCCCCAGTCCCCACTTTCTTTCTTTTTTCAACCAATAGATCGGGTTTATATTGAGTTTGTACTGTGTTTCCCTTTTTTCCTATTAGACCTAGAGACCAGTTGGATAGCCAGTCTCTGCTACTTTTCGCCCCCATTATTTCCTCTTTCGACCAAGTCCTAGATTCAGGTAACAAATCCTCCCCCACCCCCCACTCCCTTTCTTTCTTGTTTGAACCAAGTAGTACTAGATTCGAGTGCATGAACTAGTTTTACCTCTTAAACGTAAAAAATTAGGTGGTTTTCGAACAGCCGATCGATCCTATCTATGAGGGGGCCTGAGAAATAGTAAAAGATACAAATGCAGCAACGTCAGGAGCTCGGGAAGTAGAGAAAGGCCGGTTTTGAAGGAAGTTATACCTGATGGTTGCCAGGATGTCGCTAGGTGGGCGGCGGGAGGTCGGATCTGCCCACACTACGGCAGCGAGGAAGAAGGGGTCGGAGGCCCTCCCTCGCCAGTGGTGCTTCGGAGAGAACGGCAAGGCAGGCTGATCGGAACACGCCAGCAGTGGGTAAGAGCCATCGCCGAGGACGACCGCGTGAACGTTGCACCTTCTCACCTTCCCCGGCGGAGAGGATCCGGCTGGATCTGTGACCAGCGGTGAGCAGAGAGAGAGAGTGTGTGGCCACCGCTGTCGTGTTTACATCTGGAGAGGACGAGACAGTGTCAAGAGAGCAACACTAGGAAGCAAGCGCGGAGGCTCCTGCCTATATAGTGGAGTACTAGTTTTCTTTTGTCTACCGGAGCCGGCTTGACCTCGTCAATGACTGTCGAGAAGTCTTCATGCACGTGGCCCGGAGGCGCAGTTGTCGTCATTTTGATCTGAAGCACCGGATTATAACATATAACACGAAAAAATGCCACATGACAAGAAATCACAACCTCACTGCCCAAAGGAGACAACATGAATCCCGACGGACAAACTAGACGAGGAACAAAGCTCAAATTAAAGATAAACTCATAGAAAAGGGGTCCGTCGATAGATGTCCTAATTAACATAGCGGGCTTGACCTAGATGGCAGCCGAGTAGTCTTCATGCATGTGCCCCCAATGACTAGCCCAACTCAGTTGTCGCTGTTTAACCCTTGCAGTGATCTGAAGCACATGATACCTAATTTTGCAAGATGACAAGAAACCTTTTTTTAGATTTCTCACCACAACTACAGCCATGTACAACACAGCCTGCATGATATGTAGACGATAGCCAATCCAGGCGTGTCTGCTAGAGTCTGGTCACATGCATGGACGAACTGATCTTCCGTGTCTTGCAGGGATCGTCCAGGCACCAACGTAGTACAACACTTCTCTAGTACTATCGCTCGTCTCCCTCTTCTATTAAGTCACCGACTTGCGGGGCCGGGGAGTGTGCCTATGGTCGGTTCTCAATTGCGGTCCCACATGTGTGTGCAAACGCAATATGACGCGTGTTCCATTCAGAGAGCAGCGTGATAGACCGACCGATCCGTCTGGGGTGCGATGCGAACGCGACGGGTGTGTTGTATACTCCGTACATGTGTACCACTGTTTTCTAGAGGCTTTGCTCCATGGCGCAATCCATGGATACAAAATTAGTATATCTGTACTATTTAAAAGTCGAGGGCGGGGCTTTTCCTGTGCAGTAGGCGGGGCAAGTTCCGCCTAGTCGGTTCGACAGAGACGCGAGAAGATGAGGGAGTAGGCTGCTGCAAAACGTAGGGCTGTGTGATTTGACAGCGAGTTACTGCTGGACTGGTGGGGCCCCGTGATTTGACTTGCCATTATCATTTTAACTGCGGCGCTACGACCAACGTGAGTCTGGCGATTCCTGACGACCTCCATACAGGTGCCTCTCCCAATGCTCCACCATGTAGTAGAGGCTGGCTCTTGCATGAGAGCCCACTTCTCCACTTTTTCCTTGCCTCTCTTTCCTCCACATATGCAAAAATGCCATGTAAAGCGCAATATTGTACTGACTTGCTCCTACAGGTGCTAAGCTTGCCACATAGGCATAAAGTCTGATGTGGCAAGTTTGGTGACCCAAGGAAGAAATGGTGCTAAGCGCGTGTACCTAGGTGAAAAGACAATTTTGAGTCTATAGCTAATTAAACGAAGCAAACTTAGCAACAAAAAACTACTAATAAGCACCTATGCATTGGGGACTTGATTGCTAAGCCATTTAATGCCCTTAGCACCTGATCTAAGCACCATTTCATTGGAAGAGGTCACTCCTTGGCAAATGCAATAAATACTACTCCCTCTGTCCCATAATATAAGAACGTTTTTGGCACTACACTAGTGTCAAAAACGTTCTTATATTATGGGACGGAGGGAGTACGAAGAAAGAGATAGAGAGAAGTAAAAAAACACTTATAGCCAACCTTATAGCTAACCTTGTTGTAGTATGAGTGACTAAGTGATGAGATGCCAACATCAGATAGCCTAACGCACTGTGTTAAATCTCCAAGGGCGCGACCGCGCGAGCGACGCGACGGTCGTGGTAGGCGCGACCATGATACGGCCTGCTGGCAGCCCTTGGATCTGAGAACGAACGGTCGCATGGTAAGTTGCTGAAAATTTGCAGAATAACCCTCCAGGATAGCATATTCACCCATAGGTCTAGCATCACGCCATGCAACCATTCGATCTCAGATCCAAGGGCTCACGGAACCCCGTATCATGGGAGAATGGAAAGCCACTACCCTGTTGTTCGCACGCTGGCAGTTCGCTCCTACTCGTCCCCGCACGTCCTTTAATATTACGGTGGTTCGCTCCTAGTCGTCCCGTCCTTTCACATTACGGCAGTTCCACTAATCCTAACCCTCCTCCCAAATCCATGGCGTCCCAAATCTCCATGATCGGCGGTGAGTACAAGGTTAGAACTATCACCGGCGATGAGTTCGACGTCATCTACACCCGTTCTTCCGCAACGGTGAAAGGATGCATTTCTCGCTTCAGACGCATGTTCGAAAACTCAGATGATGAGTGGGTCGCTGGGCTAGATGTTGAGTACACCACAGTCCTGGGATGAGAGAAGGATCTAAAGGACGAAGAGAGGAAGAAGCCCGCCGTGATCCAGGTTTGCGTGCATGGCTTATGCTTGGTCTACCACATATGCCATGCCGACGTTGAATGCCTGGATTTTAAGAACTTCCTCGAGAGCAACCTAGTCAAATTCGTTACTGTAGACTTTACGAACGACAAAGAAGTCCTGGGTCGGATAGGCCTCGTTGTAGGCAACCCCTTTGACCTCCAGAAGAATCGGCTGCTGCCCTCCGTGGCCAGCCTTCAATGCTGACCCTGGCAGGAGCCATGGTTCATCCTTCGTACGGTAAACTGGAGAAACCTCAATACACGTTCATCGTTATGCATGGCAGCGGAATGTACTAGATATAGACCACATCCACTACGCTGCAATGGATGTCTACCTTTGTTTCAATATCTACAAGGGTTGGATGAAGAGCAAGAGCCAAGTGTGCCGGTTCAAGCAAAGAAGTATCGGCCAAGAGGAAGAGGGACAAGGACGAAGTCGAGGACGTGGACGAGGACTCCGAGTAAGGTGGCAGTGTCGTTGCTCATGGTGGTTCTAATGCAGTGTCTACCGGATTAGTTGCATAGTTTAATTTCAGGTGTGCTTAGTTTAATTTGAGGGGTGTGTTGTGCTGAGCCCCCAGCATAACTATGTTATGTTTCTTCTCGTTACTTTAACTCTTCAGTACGTACATACCAGTATTTCTTACATTTCATCTTTTAGTTGGTATAGTACTACCACTCGTTTCTTCACATTATATCCGTACAATATATATGGCCAACATCATATAGCCAGCAGTTTAGTTGTCAAAGAATTTCAGGGTGCTTAGTTTTGTCAAAGAATTCCAGGATGCTTAGTTTTATTTGAGGGCTGGGTTGTGCTGGACACCATTATTGTGACTAGCCTTTTTAATAGTACTATATGCATAATTTGGCGACGAGCGCTCTCTATATGTACCACCTTTTTTTTCATTTCAAGTTTTGCTCCATGGCGCAATCCATCGATATACTACCTCCGTCCTGGTTTATTGGTCCCCATAGTATTTTATGTCAAACTTTGACCATAGTTAAATAAGTAAATAATAATGCATGCTAGCAAAAATTATGTCCCTGGATTCGTATTTGAACATAGTTTTGAGAGATATTATTTTTGGTTACGTGCATTAACATTTTTTTAGTTTAATCTAAGGTCAAAGTTTTGCACAAAATACTAAAGGGACTAATAAACCCGGACGGAGGTAGTACTACTGTACAAAAGTATAGTACATTTTTAAAAGGCTAGAGGGCGGGGCAGTCTAGCTTGGTTGGTTTCACCAGAGGCGAGGGCCTTTGTGATTTGACGGCTCGTTACTGCTGGAAGGCGGGGCCTTGTGATTTGACTGCTCGTATAAATGCGCCAACGACCTGAGGAGGAGCAAAGAACCGTGCGGTATACTCAAGTTTTCCACTGGAGTAGTACTACGACGGAGGAGCACGAAACACGGCAGCCCAGTGCCATATGGCGATAAAAATGATCTAATTTGCTAGTCATCTCATTGTTAGCATTGTTCTATTCATTCCCTCAAAAAAGCATTGTTCTATTCATGCCTCGCAGAGAACGTGACACATGCGGCGAAACACCCAAAGCAAAAGATGAAACACAGGAGCAAAAGAAGAAGGAAGATTATCACCCCAAATGATCTAATTCGCCGTGGAGTCGTAACTGCTTCTTCATCGCCTCCACGACCTCCATCTCCTTGCGCGTCTCCTCCGCCATCTTCTTCATTCTATCCATGAAGCGGGGTTTCTCAACACGAGCCTTCATCATCTGTTCCACGGCCGCATTACGTACCTTGACAGCAGCCGGGTGCTCGATGCGGAGCTTCGCCAACTCCTCCTTCGGTTCCATGACGAGGGCCTGCAGCATCTTCATCGAGGAACTACTATTCTCATGCAGCTTCTTCCAGCCGGTGTTCTTCTCCTTCAACATGTTGAGCTCGTGGCAGAGCTTCTCCTTGTCCTCTTGAAGTTGCAGGATTTTGCCGGTCGCCTTCTTCTCCGAGGCAATGCTCTTCTTCAGCAGCATCACCAAGCCGGCGGTCAACTCCCCCTGCTTATTGAGCTCAGCGGGCATGTCGTCAAGGCTCTCCTTCAGCAGCTCCACCAAGCCTTGGATGAACTCCTTCTGCTTATTGAGGTGCTTATTGAGCTGATCGGGCATGCCGTCGAGGGATAACGACTCCAGCGCCGCCGGCTCGGCATGTTCGCCTCCGCGGCTAGGGCGCTCCTGGGAGCCATCGCCTGCCCGTGAGAGATCTTTCGAGGTCTCTGCGTGGCGGCGAGCCCTCTCTTTTTTTCCGCAGCCTTGGTTGCCGCTCCCTTGTTACGAGTAGTTCTCGACCTAGAGCTCTGCTCACCGGCCATGGCAAGACGGACGAAGAAGAAGCACTTATGAGGAGGAAAGGTAGAGTAATTTTCGATTAGGTAGTTCCCCTTTTTATAACCTAAGTACTAGCACTAGCACTAATACCTGCATAGTGGGAACACGTCCAGGTTTGGTACGTACTAGTAGGTGTGAGCAGGCTTTCGAATGGGATGGGAACAAGGTAAAGATTAATTGATGGTTTTGGTTTCGAGGCCCGAAACGGCGCCCGATTAGTGGGACATAAATTTCAAGTAGACTACACTGCTCAAATGCGTAAATATTATGTTACTGTCAAAAATTGGCACAAAATACGAAGGAGACCAATGGAAGTACTACTAGCAAACCATGATTAAGAGTAGTAATGTCTTTCTTCCGCCCTCACGTCCACTCAATTTGCATGCGCTGTACTAATTGACCATCAATGAAGTGAACGACTTTACACGCGTCAAATTATCACATGGGGTGGATCTTGGTACAAAATTGCGTCTGCCCGTGTACCCGCATATGCGTGCGAGGGAATGAGTGCGTGCGTGGCGTGCGTGCACATCTTCGCTTCATGCATGTACCGACAGTATGGCTCAGGGAGGACGAGTACATTCTTCTAGAACCAGCAGCACGTCACTGTGATCAATCCACACAAGGAGGTCGCGACAACGCCTCCACATGTGCCACGTGGCTTCATGAATGTAGCGTGCCATTGGAATTCTAATTTACGTGTTTTGCACATACTCGAAGTATGACACGCATCAGATTTTGCAACCAAATTATGAATAAATACCACACTATAGCATGTAAGCTCTGAGTCATATATGCCTGATGTAGACCTTCGTTTAATTCTTATAGTTCATCTCATTCAAAATCAATTAGTTTTTATAAAAAGCTAGGGCCTCTTGGATTCGTAGGATTTCCAAAAGGCGGGAATAGGAAAAACATGGGATTATAGTGGAATGTCGTCTTGAATCCTACAGGATTGTACGAGTGTTTGATTGTGCATAGAAAAAATCGCAGAATTCTTTCAAAGAGGTTTGAGTGGATGGGATGTTTCCTATGAAATCTAGTGCAAATGAATCATATGGAAAAATTCCTATGGTTTACAATCCTACGAATCAAACAACCAAGATAGGAAAAATTCCTAAGGATTAGAATCCTCCAAAATTCCTTTGAGAATCCTTTGAATCAAAGAAGCCCTTAATCTATTTTATGATTAATGGAATTGTGCGTTGTAAAGCATGAAGTAAAAACAAATAATGGCAATTCAACTAGAAAAAAAGTTTGGGCAGTTATGATACGGAAGATTCTAGAACAAAAGAGAACCACTGTTGTTTTGAGGTTTGTGCATTATGCTTAAGTTCAACCATGGAGTCTGCTAGATTGTACATGTGGCAAAATCCGGTGGGGAGTTAGAAGATGGTGCGAGGGCCCAAGTGGAGGGAGACTATGAAGGAATGCACAAGTGCGAGATCGTTATTTAGAGAGAGGGGGCAAACACGTGCGCTGTTGCACGCAGTGGCGGAGCCATGAAAAATAAATGAGCTAGGGGGCCAAGCATTGCTAATCCTTTACGAGGAGGGTCAATTCATGAAATTAAACACTTTTTAGCAGCAATTGTCTAATGATCACATTCATATTAGCCTCGATATATAGTGATGTTAGGGGGGCCGGGGCCCTTACTACCCCCTATCTTCGCCATTGTGCACGCATCTGAGAGATGAAGTGGAAGCATGGATGATGAGAGGGGGACGTTGGATATATAATTAATTGGGTGTATTAGTTATTTATGTTAATCCTATATAGAGAGGTATAGATTGATCGATGTGGACGTGGGAGAGGTATAGATTGATCGATGTGGACGTGGGAAAGAGGGTGAGACCTCACTGGATATATCGATTGATCGGTTTCTGTGGAAAACTATGAAAGACCTAGCTATATACACACATACATAGAGGAACATCGATCGTTGCACATGCACGCGTGAGAGATAAAGAATGCCCGGTATGAGGGAGAGGGGGATGTGTGTGGGTGTGTGCCTTCATGGGAGACCGACTTGAAGAAAAAGATTGCATGCGTGCGATAGATAATGCCGACTGGTAGTGTGTGTGCATGCATGCACGAGACAAAGTTAGTGGTACAATTATAAAGAGAAGACTACTGTGTGGGTGTAAAAGAATATGTGAGGTCATAATCAATGTAAAGTTGAATTCAAATATTTGAATAAGTGATCCTGATGTTTGAAACCCATGCATGCATGAATATAACGGAGATCTGCGCGGTGTGCTTTGCAAACGAGCATGTTGTAATGTATACACATTTGAATTTGAGATACCGATGGCAGACATCATTTGCCCATGTCGCATCCGTGCAAGTAATTGGAGATGATGGGCGGCTTTCACATCACATATCTATATCTATACCCCTATATATATATATTTATATATTTTTATATTGTGTGCGGGTAACTTTAACTTTGAAAGATGGTCGTTGGATGAGGCGAATCCGATGGTCCAAAGATGGCAAATTTGAGCACTACTGGCCGTTGGATATCATCTAGATTCCACCAGATTTCGCCACATGTATAATCTAGAAGACTCCATGGTTGAACTTAAGCATAATGCACAAACATCAAAACACAAGCACTTCTTATTTGTTCTAGAATCTTCCGTATCAGAATTGCCCAAATGTTTTTCTACATGATTTGCCATTATTTGTTTTTACTTTATGTCTTACAACGCACAATTCCATGAATCTTAAAATAGATTAGCTTTCTTATAAAAACTAGATGATTTTGAATGAAATGAACTATAAGAATTAAACGAACATCTACATCATGCATATATGACTCAAAGCTTACATGCTATAATGTGGTATTTATTCATAATTTGGTTGCCAAATCTCATGCGTGCAATGCACGTGTACCTTACTCTAGTCTAAATGGTGTTTGTGTGTGTGTTGTGCGTGTTGAGGTGCAAATTGTCTTTTTTGGGTACACGTTAAGCTTGTTCTTCCGAAATTTCAAGCCGCGCCTTGTTATGCCGAAAATTGAAGCTAGCGTCTCTGTCTATCATGCTGCGAAACTCCCGCCTCTTCAACCCGCGCCTTGTTAGCCCGAAATATTTAAGATATATCTTTGTCTCGTTGTGCTCCGACAACTCCCTCCATCTCAACCCGCGCCTTGCTATTCCGAAATTACAACGCGCGCGAAAACTCCCACCTCCTGTGAAATCCCGACACGCGAAATGCCCGTGGTACCCCTGAACCGAAAGAACCGCCTCAAATCGGTGGGGGTACTTTCGTAACTTACCCCACATTTCGGACAAGCTCGTCTCTAAGCCATGGTTCCCCACTGCCATCCCATCCGCCCACCCATTCGTACACCGAGGCGCGAAAACCCGCGACGAAACCCCACACCCTGCTCCGTCCGCCACCCAGCCGGAGCCTCTTCCCCGATGACGTCGTCCACAGCAACACCTCGACGTCCCTCATCCACCGTACCGGATGAGGATCCGTCGTCGATCTCATCGTCCCGCCGGTTCAGCCACCCCGTCCTCCACCTCCAAGGAGCTGCCCCGATGTTCCCCTCGTCTTTCGCGCCACCTCCATTCCCACACCATCGTCTTCACCTGCACCACCGGAAGAGCATCATCATCACCGTTTCCTCGGATGAAGTTGCGGCCTAATCGGCGCCACCAAAGAGGTTGTACACTAATCGCCGCATTTTCTTCTTGATTCGATCTCACGGTGCTACCGGCGCTCGGTCCCGAGCCGACACGGCGCGGCTCCATCCACGGTGGCGTCGCCGGCCACTTCCTCCACGGCGTCGCTCCCTCGGCGACGACGTCCACATCAGTAGGAGCTGCTGCTGCTTTAGCTCTCGCTCGCGCTGCTGCTCTGCTCTTGCTCTCGGTCCCCTGCCTGGTCTGCTCTTGCTATTGCTCTTGCTCGCGCTGCTGCTCTCGCTCTTGCTCTTGCTTGCGATGCTGCTCCGATTTGGCTACACTTCAGTCGACTGAATCGACTTTTGGGTCAGTCGATTTCCAAGGGGTGGGCTCGCCGGGGTGAAGGAAGAACCAGCCGCAGCGGTGAGGGGGCCCGCCGGAGAGGTACCCCACTATCTATCTTAGGGTTCAGGATGGGGGCGGTGGTCGCCGGCGGTGGCGGGGCGTTGGCGGGACGGTGGCGTGGGGATCACGGAAGAAAAAGCTCGGCACGGGGGGGCTAGAGGGATGGCCGGGGCGGCGGCGGACCGGCGGTGGGGAGTGTTTTCGGGGCGGGCGGGGCGGCGCACTGCATGCCGCGGGTGGCAGGGGCTGCTGTTTGGCCGATGGTGGCTGGCGGCTCGGGGGGGTGGAGGTTGAAGATGAACCGCAGGCCCTTGATTTCGTATCCAACGGCTGCAAAATCGACTGACCAGAGATGAAAAAGTCAGTTGACCAACGTGTAGCCTCACCTTGCTAGTGCGTTCAGTTTCGACAGCAAAATTCAGTTTCGATAGCAAAATTCAGTTGCGACAGTTAGGTTCAGTTTCGACAGTTAAGTTCAGTTTCGGCAGTTAAGTTCAGAGATGAGAGGTTGATGTATTTTACATCTAGCACTTTGTGGTTATGTATTTTACGTCATGTATTGGAGATGCTATTAGAATTCCACTCAGGTTAACGTTGTTCGTTGTCTCTCTTGTCCTGCTTCAGCCTCGGCGTCGTACAACTCACCGGAGCTGCTCCAACAATGAAACCCTCCATCACAGTGGAGCAGTACCTCGGGCTCCATCTCCAGACGCCTAAGATCTTCTTCCCCTCCTCCGACAGCAAAGTCAGCCGGAGCATCCTCACCGGCCAACCCAATCACGCTGAGATCGACATGGCTTCGCCAAAGAGGTTGTACACTTGTTGCATCTCTTTTTACTCTACATGTTATATATATTGTCCACTGAGCACTCGTAGTAACGGGAAATACGATTATTTTATCCTACTATATGACAAGCAGTGAGGTACCAGGCAACTTAGCTATCCGTGATGGACTCTCTTGAACGCCATCATTATTTATCTCTGCGCGTTTGAGCTGTGCATTTGTCGATGGGCCTGGGAGTTGAGCTAGTATGGCAGTGGCCTGGGTCCAAAGTAATAGAAGTAGCACAAAAACATTTTTTAGTGTAGGATTTTCCTTGCTCAAGCCTGCCTACTAGAATCGCCAGTGCTTGAAAGGAAAAGTGAATGAAAAACATAGGAATTGGAAAGTTTCCTATGGTACTACTTTTCATGAATTTGGTGCAAAGGAATGGAGCAAAGGAAAACTGTAGGATTTGTTCCTTTAGTGTCTCCTTGAAAGAAAAACCGTAGGAATTCTAATTTCCACTTCTCCTCCTTTTCATATTCCTATTCATCAAGCACAAGACTAAGAGATAGTAGCATAATAGCATTATAACCGTACATTTTCTTGTGGTTTGACTTAATCTCACCATGCTTTTTTGCATCCTGTGATCTTCCAATTGTTGTGAATCAAACACCCAGATTGGCAGAAATCCTGTGTTTTTAAATTCTCTGTTTTGCACGTGCATTCCTATCCTATTCCTGTCTATTTCCTATCCCTGCATTGTTAGAATCCTCAAATTCAAACAAGCCCTTACTCAATTACTTCTGTTACAGATATGTGTCAAAGAAAACCTTGTGTGGTTTGTCCTGCTCCTGCGGCGCTGTGTTCCACCCCAGCTCAGCTGCTCCAACGACGGAAGGGTTCACCACAGCAGGGATCCGCTCTCCAGACTGTCTTTCGCCGCCTCAGATCTTCTTCCCCGCCGCCGGCAGCCACGACAACTGCATTACCATCATCAACTGAGCAGATGACCTTGAGGACTACACGGGTCCGCAAGAGAGGTCGCACTCTTCCGTGTCTGCTTACGTTATGCGTCGCTTAATATGATGACATGCTACATTATCGTCGTGTTCACCTATTAGACTCCGAGTCAGGTCCAAACTAATGCTGAAACTTGAGTTTTTAAATGGTTGTGGGGTACATATTGGGGCAGCAATCAGTACTATCTGTCTACTATCTGGTTAATCTCGGTGTCTACTATGAGTTTCATGTTGGGTGCAAACAAACATTAAAGGAGCCATTATCTGTATTTTTTAACTAAAGCTATTATCTGCCTGCTATCATTGGTTTTGGGTCTATCCACAGTTTGCTACCATCACTCTGGATTTGTGCATGCACTCCTTACATAATCTCACTATGTTTTATTCCTATGCATGCCAGTTATTGTACACAATGGAACTGATCATGTAGAGCAAAAGAGACGAGCCTTGCGTGGCAATAAAATTTCATGCAGACGTCGTTCCATGGTGGGCGCAAAGGCAGCCCCCCCTCCACCCATTTCGGATCGTAATCAAGAGGAAGATAACTGTTCTGAGGGGGATTCAGAAGGAGAAGACCACTCCTATTTACCCCATGAGGTCTTCGCTCTAACTTGGCATGCTGATGTTGGTAATATCATGCATATGGTGCCTTGCATTGCTTACTGTATACATTAAAGATGTCATCTGCTTAGTTTAGACATGCTTTGTGTCAATGCCATCTGTTTAGTTTCTTTATCGTATATGTGAATCATGCAATGCCATCTTGTCTAGCCAGGCATCATATATGTGAATTTTGCAATGCCACCCTGGTTAGCCAGTCATCTTATATGTGAATTATATCATGCCATCATTTTTTTATTATGTGTTAAATTTGTCAACAATTTTAGTACATTCAATTACTCTTCCTGTGCATCAGCCATTCGGCACGGTCATGGAAAAATCTGGAGTGGAAACAAGGTCTTCAGAGCAGACAATGCTATCTGACGAAGCGCATGTCTTGCTGGTTACCGATAGCTCCTCAGAGGAGGATTCAGAGACAGATGACCAGTCATATTTCCCCCCTGAGGTGCATGCCCTAACTTGGCAGGGTTATGTTACTCATATCGTGCGTATGGTATCTTGCATTGCTATGTCATTTGCTTAGTTTAGACATGCTTTGTGTGAATGCCACCTGTTTAGTGTCTAATTACCATATATGTGAATTATGCAATGCCATCTTGTTGCAAGACATTATATATGTGAATTATGCAATGTTATCTTGTTGCAAGGCATTATGTATGTGAATTATGCAATGCCATGCTGTTTAGGCAAGCGTCATATATGTGAATTATATCATGCCGTCCTTTTTTTGTATTTCTCATTGCTTTTGTCGACAATGTTTGTATATTCAACTGCTCTTCCTGTGCATCAGCCATTTGAATTGGTGATGGAGAAATCTGGAGTGAAAACAAGGTCTTCAGAGCAGACAATGCTACCTGCTGAAGCAGATATCTTGCTGGTTACAGATAGCTCTTCAGAGGAGGATTCAGAGGCAGATGACCAGTCCTATTATCCCCCTGAGGTGTATGCTCAAACTTGGCAGGGTTATATTACTCATATAATGCATATGTTGTATTGCAATGCTTAGTTTTTACATCATATACACAATATTGAATGCCATCTCCTTAGTTGACACATCATATATGCAATTGCCCTCTGCTCACTTCCTTAGTATATAAATCATATATTTGAATTATGTCATGCCATGATGTTTACATAGACAGCATGTATCTGAATTATGGCATGCCAACCCATTTTCTAAAGACATAATATAGTTATATCATCTCATCCTGTTTACATAGTCATCATATTTTAAATTATGTCATTCTATCCGTGAATTATATCATGCCATCATGTTTCCATCGACGGCATGTTTGTGATTTATGGCATGCCAACCACTTTAATAGACACATCGTATAGTTATATCATGTCATCCTGTTTACATAGTCATCATATTTTGAAGTATGTCATTCTATCCTGTTTAGTTAGCCATCATACATGTGAAATTGTGTCATGCTATCCTGTTTAATTAGCCATCATATATGTGAAATTATGTCCTGCTATTCTGTTTGCTTAGACAACATAAATGTGAATTATTTCATGCCCTGTTTTCTTCCCTACTATCCATTGCACCTGTCTATCTTACAATGTCTGTACATTCAATTACTTTTCTTGTTTATCAGCCATTTCAATTGGAGGGAGTGATGGCAGTATCTGTGGGAGTAAAAACACGGTCTTCAGAAAAGATCGTGCTACCTGTCGATGCAGATAGAACCACGGTTGTACTTGCCCAAGAATCAGCCCCACCACACATAACCCACACTCATGCAGATTGTACCCCTACCCAGTTGGACAGAGAACCAGCTACACCCCTTCTAACCCCAACCCCAGCAGATAGACACCCAGTTCCCGTTGACACAGCACCGTCTCCACCACAAAGCACCCAAACACGAGCAGTTAGTAAGGCAACTGCAGTGCCCACATCACGAGGACCACCACTCCGAACCCGAAGTCAACGCTTAAAGCAGAAGAAGAATTGTTCTCAGGTCAGGTTCCGTAGCTATGGTTCATACTACTTTGCTCTTGCATCACTGTATTTACTGATACCAACCAATTTCAAATTTGAAGGATGCAATTGAAACTCCAATGACGCAACAGGTATGTTTTAAACCTGTTTCTTCAACGTGTTTGGTTGTTTGCTGTTGTAACTTGCTCTATGTTGATTTTAGTGTCAATTGAATAAACAGTTATGTTCTCATGCCATGCACATTACAAGTGTTGTTATTGCTGTGTAGTTTCCCACACTTATATTCTGTCTATGCTGCTTTGTCTTAAATAGATATGATTCAAACTATATCTATCTTGATTTGGCAACATAAACTAGAAGATATAGACCATACAGTGACCATACTACATAGATATATGTTTGTTTCATGTTGTTATCCTGTCCACCTTACTACTGAACTGGTTTACCAAAATGAGTTTCATATACTACATTGTAAACCTGAGATGTGCTTGTTTGTTTCCCTTTTAGAACGCGGATAAAATATTGGAGAAGAGTACCCTGTTATGCAATGGTAAAGGAAGTAATGTAGATAAGGTTCAAGATAGTGAGACATCCCTATTGGTCTCCAAGAAAGCTGATAAAAACTATATTGAGGACACTAAGACAACCCCAAAGTCCTTTCTTGATGTAGTGTTCGAGTTACTGGCTACCACTGCTGGCACCGGCTCTTCGAACTCATTGCCTGAATCAGTTCGGCTTATTGAGTCTCAACTTCAGATGCATAGTGAGGAAGCCGAAGGACTGAGGAAGTCCCTGCGGAATTCAGATGCATACTTTCTGGTGCAACAGCAGGCGCTGGAGGACTTAAGCGCCAAACAAGAGAAAGTTAATAAGCTTGCTAAGCATCTTGCCAGCATTCTAGGTACCCAGGATATTGTTTCTTGAGCTCTTCTGAAGTGGTTTCAGTTCTGGACTTGTTTTTCTACGGCGTTTATATGTTGCTGTGTTCCCTATATTTGCACTGGTGGCGAACTTTGATGCCCATTGGATGTAATATGTGTAATAGCCGTCATAGCCTAGTGTAAGTTGCTTGCTTATTTATTTCCTTGTTGTCTTGTTTATTTGTTTGCTTGTAGTCAGTGCAGTTCTTTTTCTGCGGTTTGCTAGTGGCTGCAACAACCTATTTTTTAAAACTAGGCCACAATAACCATGGGCTAATATTTACTGTAGTGACACTGCACCTATGGGCCATAGAAACAGTTGGCCTTCTACCGGCCGTATAAATAGTGGGCCTTCCATGGGCCGTAGAAACAATGGGCCTTCTACGGGCCACAGAAACAATGGGCCTTCTACGGGCCGTATCATCAATGGGCCTTATACGGGCAGTATGATCGATTGGCCAAACATGGGCCAATAACAGGCCGCATTATGGCCGTAAACGGGCTAGAGTTGGAATCGTCCGTTCATGGGCTGACCATAACGGGCCATCGTTAATAGGCCATATTTCATGACGCTATGAAAATGGACCAACGTGTTAACGGACCACAAACGGGCCGACTGTAACCACGGGATGAATTTGGCCCATAAGCAGAAAATGACAGTAACGGGCCGTAAGTAAACAAATGCTGGAAATGAGCCCAAGAATAAATGGGCTCTGAGAAGGCCGGAAGATAACATGGGCTGCAAACGGCCCAACGGAATAACGGGCCCTTAATGGGTATAAAGTGATACACTGTTCATTACGGGCCAGTTTCACCATGGGCCGTTAATGGGTGTAAAGTAATACACTGTTCATTACAGGCCAGTTTCACCACGGGCCGTTAATAGGCCAAGAGTTACATAGGGCCTCATATGGGCCGAAAGACATCATGGGCCATACATGGGCCAGAAGTGAAAACGGGCTGGAATCATATTGGGTGGCCCAGATGACGCTACTGGGCCTAATTCGAATAGGGCGTAACGGGCCTTGGGTTAGCGGGCTGTAAATGGGCTATATGCGAACAGGTCGTTAACAGGCTTTATTTGGGCCGGCCCGCCACCTTTTGACCAAGTCAAATGGGCCGGCCTTTTCACAGGAATGGGCCTCTATTGGGCCGTGCCACGTGTTGACGTATCATAGGCGCCTTCTGTCCAATGAGGGGATGACATTTGTCCCAACGGTGAGCCGACACGTGTTTCCTCCAGCCAATGATGATTTTACACGTGGAAAATCCCCATTGGTCGGGGCTGTTAACGGGTTATCGGATCCAAAACCCGACCCGATAGCTTAACGGTGTTCCGTTACGGTGGATGCCACGTGTCGGTCACCCTTGACGAAAGCACTTCTGTGACGCGTGATTTATCATCATGGAAGTGGACACTTCCGTGATGATAATTTTGGTAATGTCATGGAACACTTCTACGACAGCACAGGTATGACTATCTTGATTCTGTCATAAAATCGTCATGGATGTACATGTTGGAGATATGCCCTAGAGGCAATCATGTATGATGATATTTCCTCTGTGTTTATGAATAAAGATAGTCCTTGGACATTATCAATGATGTGTATCAGCAAGTACGCCACTTGTTTGTGGGACTATGCATTGTATGATGACTGTCCTAAAAGGTCCCTAGTCGAAAGGGCTGTGTGGACGCGCAGCCGACTAGACTAGCATATGACACGGTCGATGGCTCGGTCTCAGTAGCCATGGAGCATTGGATGCTAACCGGATAATATGGACTTGGAAAGGTCTGGTCGGATTCGACGTAGTCGGATCCGACTCGAGATAAGGTCCGAGTCGGACAGACCCAACTATGAGACGCAATGATATGTCATCTGTGAGTCTCTAGTACAACATACATTCTATGTCCTAAGACCTGAGCTGACGCATATGCTCTGGATGGTGATAGACTTGCTTTGGGCTGACCAAATGCTACTCCGTGACTGGGTAGTTACAAAGGTAGGTTTCGGGTTTGTCCAGTCCCATGCTGCGAGACATGGTCGAGCAAGATGGGATTTGCCCCTCCGATTAGGAGAGATATGCTCTGGGCCCCTCGTGTGATCCGACCAGGATAAGCATGGCCATGCGACAGGGATTATGAGATAATCCGGTTTGTGGTCGGTATCACTGGAACAAGAAACAAGTCGGGCTAGCACAAGGATGACAGTCTAGCCTTGAGCCTGACAACATATATCGTGAGGCAAAGGGAACAGAAGTGTGATATGATGTACAGGTTCGTCTAACCAGCTTCATAGTCTGCTTGGTGGTCGGCACGCCTTGCTAGAGGCCGCTACCAACCGTGCAGGTCGGAGGTGATCCGAACTGTGACCAAGCCGACTTGAACCTAAGGGGTTGCGCGCTTAAGGGAAGGAACCTACGAGGTCAGATCCGAGGACACTGGTCTCAAGGAAATATGCCCTAGAGGCAATAATAAAGTATTATATATTTCCTTATATCATGATAAATGTTTATTATTCATCCTAGAATTGTATTAACCGGAAACATAATACATGTGTGAATACATAGACAAACAGAGTGTCACTAGTATGCCTCTACTTGACTAGCTCGTTAATCAAAGATGGTTATGTTTCCTAGCCATAGACATGAGTTGTCATTTAATTAACGGGATCACCTCATTAGGAGAATGACGTGATTGACATGACCCATTACGTTAGCTTAGCACCCGATCGTTTAGTATGTTGCTATTGCTTTCTTCATGACTTATACATGTTCCTATGACTATGAGATTATGCAACTCCCGTTTACCGGAGGAACACTTTGTGTGCTACCAAACTTCACAACGTAACTGGGTGATTATAAAGGTGCTCTACAGGTGTCTCCAAAGGTACTTGTTGGGTTGGCGTATTTCGAGATTAGGATTGTCACTCCGATTGTCGGAGAGGTATCTCTGGGCCCACTCGGTAATGCACATCACTATAAGCCTTGCAAGCATTGTGACTAATGAGTTAGTTGCGGGATGATGTATTACGGAACGAGTAAAGAGACTTGCCGGTAACGAGATTGAACTAGGTATCGAGATACCGACGATCGAATCTCGGGCAAGTAACATACCGATGACAAAGGGAACAACGTATGTTGTTATGCGGTCCGACCGATAAAGATCTTCGTAGAATATGTGGGAGCCAATATGGGCATCCAGGTCCTGCTATTGGTTATTGACCGGAGAGGTGTCTCGGTCATGTCTACATAGTTCTCAAACCCAAAGGGTCCGCACGCTTAAAGTTACGATGACAGTTATATTATGAGTTTATGTGATTTGATGTACCGAAGGTTGTTCGGAGTCCCGGATATGATCACGGACATGACGAGGAGTCTCGAAATGGTCGAGACGTAAAGATTGATATATTGGACGACTATATTCGGACACCGGAAGTTTTCCGGAGAAGTTTTGGATTAAACCGGAGTGCCGGAGGGTTACCGGAACCCCCTGGGGAAGTATTGGGCCTTGGTGGGCCTTGAGGGGAGAGAGAGGGCAGTAGCCAGGAGGTGGCGCACCCCTCCCAAGGGGAATCCTAGTTGGACTAGGAGAGGGGGGCGCAGCCCCCTTTCCCTCTCCCTCTCCCTCTCTTTCCTTCCCCCCCCCCTTTTTCCTAGTAGGACTAGGAAATGGGAGTCCTACTCCTACTAGGAGGAGGACTCCCCCTCTCTCCTTGGCGCGCCTAGGGCAGCCGGCCTCCCCCTTGCTCCTTTATATACGGGGGCAGGGGGCACCTAAGGACACACTTGATATACGATATTTTAGCCGTGTGCGGTGCCCCCCTCCACCAGATTACACCTCGATAATACCGTCGCGGAGCTTAGGCGAAGCCCTGCGTCGGTGGAACATCATCATCGTCACCACGCCGTCGTGCTGACGAAACTCTCCCTCAACACTCGGCTGGATCGGAGTTCGAGGGACGTCATCGAGCTGAACGTGTGTAGAACTTGGAGGTGTCATACGTTCGGTACTTGATCGGTCGGATCGTGAAGACGTACGACTACATCAACCGCGTTGTGATAACGCTTCCGCTGTCGGTCTACGAGGGTACGTGGACAACACTCTCCCCTCTCGTTGCTATGCGTCACCATGATCTTGCGTGTGAGTAGGAAATTTTTTGAAGTTACTACGTTCTCCAACAGTGGCATCCGAGCCTGGTTTTATGCGTTGATGCTATGCACGAGTAGAACACAAGTGAGTTGTGGGCGATATAAGTCATACTGCTTACCAGCATGTCATACTTTGGTTCAGCGGTATTGTGAGATGAAGCGGCCCGGACCGACATTACGCGTACGCTTACGCGAGACTGGTTTCACCGTTCGGAGCACTCGTTGCTTAAAGGTGACTGGCGGGTGTCTGTCTCTCTCACTTTAGTTGAACCGAGTGTGGCTACGCCCGGTCCTTGCGAAGGTTAAAACAGCACCAACTTGACAAACTATCATTGTGGTTTTGATGCGTAGGTAAGAACGGTTCTTGCTAAGCCCGTAGCAGCCACGTAAAACATGCAACAACAAAGTAGAGGACGTCTAACTTGTTTTTGCAGGGCATGTTGTGATGTGATATGGTCAAGACATGATGTGATATAATGTGTTGTATGAGATGATCATGTTTTGTAACCGAGTTATCGGCAACTGGCAGGAGCCATATGGTTGTCGCTTTATTGTATGAGATGCAATCGCCATGTAATAGTTTTACTTTATCACTAAGCGGTAGCGATAGTCGTAAAAGCAATAAGTTGGCGAGACGACAACGATACTACGATGGAGATCAAGGTGTCGAGCCGGTGACGATGGTGATCATGACGGTGCTTCGGAGATGGAGATCACGAGCACGGTGCTTCGGAGATGGAGATCACAAGCACAAGATGATGATGGCCATATCATATCGCTTATATTGATTGCATGTGATGTTAATCCTTTATGCATCTTATCTTGCTTTAATTGACGGTAGCATTATAAGATGATCTCTCACTAAAATTTCAAGACAAAAGTGTTCTCCCTGAGTATGCACCGTTGCGAAAGTTCTTCGTGCTGAGACACTACATGTTAATTGGGTGTGATAGGCTCTACGTTCAAATACAACGGGTGCAAAACAGTTGCACACGCGGAATACTCAGGTTAAACTTGACGAGCCTAGCATATGTACAGATATGGCCTCGGAACACAGAGACCGAAAGGTCGAGCGTGAATCATATAGTAGATATGATCAACATAGTGATGTTCACCATTGAAACTACTCCATCTCACGTGTTAATCGGACATGGTTTAGTTGCTTTGGATCACGTAATCACTTAGATGATTAGAGAGATGTCTATCTAAGTGGGAGTTCTTACGTAATATGATTAATTGAACTTAAATTTATCATGAACTTAGTACCTGATAGTATCTTGCTTGTCTAAGTTAATTGTAGATAAATGGCCCGTGCTGTTGTTCCGTTGAATTTTAATGCGTTCCTTGAGAAAGCTAAGTTGAAAGATGATGGTAGCAATTACACGGACTGGGTCCATAACTTGAGGATTATCCTCATTGCTGCACAGAAGAATTACGTCCTGGAAGCACCGCTAGGTGCCAGGCCTCCTGCAAGAGCTACGCCAGAAGTTATGAACGTCTGGCAAAGCAAAGCTGATGACTACTCAATAGTTCAGTGTGCCATGCTTTACGGCTTAGAACCGGGACTTCAACGATGTTTTGAACGTCATGGAGCATATGAGATGTTCCAGAAGTTGAAGATTAATATTTCAAGCAAATGCCCGGATTGAGAGATATGAAGTCTCCAATAAGTTCTATAGCTGCAAGATGGAAGAGAATAGTTCTGTCAATGAGCATATACTCAGAATGTCTGGGTATAATAATCACTTGATTCAACTGGGAGTTCAACTTCCGGATGATTGCGTCATTGACAGAATTCTTCAATCACTGCCACCAAGCTACAAGAGCTTCGTGATGAACTATAACATGCAAGGGATGGATAAGACGATTCCCGAGCTCTTCGCAATGCTAAAGGCAGCGGAGGTAGAAATCAAAAAGGAGCATCAAGTGTTGATGGTCAGTAAAACCACTAGTTTCAAGAAAAAGGGCAAAGGGAAGAAGAAAGGGAACTTCAAGAAGAACAGCAAGCAAGTTGCTATTCAGGAGAAGAAATCCAAGTCTGGACCTAAGCCTGAAACTGAGTGCTTCTACTGTAAGCAGACTGGCCACTGGAAGCGGAACTGCCCCAAGTATTTGGCGGATAAGAAGGATGGCAAGGTTAACGAAGGTATATGTGATATACATGTTATTGATGTGTACCTTACTAATACTCGCAGTAGCACCTGGGTATTTGATACTGGTTCTGTTGCTAATATTTGCAACTCGAAGCAGGGGCTACGGATTAAGCGAAGTTTGGCTAACGACGAGGTGACGATGCGCATGGGAAATGGTTCCAAAGTCGATGTGATCGCCGTCGGCACGCTACCTCTACATCTACCTTCGGGATTAGTTTTAGACCTAAATAATTGTTATTTGGTGCCAGCGTTGAGCATGAACATTATATCTGTATCTTGTTTAATGCGAGACGGTTATTCATTTAAATCAGAGAATAATGGTTGTTCTATTTATATGAATAATATCTTTTATGGTCATGCACCCTTGAAGAGTGGTCTATTTTTAATGAATCTCGATAGTAGTGATACACATATTCATAATGTTGAAGCCAAAAGATGCAGAGTTAATAATGACAGTGCAACTTATTTGTGGCACTGCCATTTGGGTCATATCGGTGTAAAGCGCATGAAGAAACTCCATACTGATGGAATTTTGGAATCACTTGATTTTGAATCACTTGGTACTTGCGAACCGTGCCTTATGGGCAAGATGACCAAAACACCGTTCTCCGGAACTATGGAGAGAGCAACAGATTTGTTGGAAATCATACATACAGATGTATGTGGTCCGATGAATATTGAGGCTCGTGGCGGATATCGTTATTTTCTCACCTTCATAGATGATTTGAGCAGATATGGGTATATCTACTTAATGAAACATAAGTCTGAAACATTTGAAAAGTTCAAAGAATTTCAGAGTGAAGTTGAAACTCATCATAACAAGAAAATAAAATTCCTACGATCTGATCGTGGAGGAGAATATTTGAGTTACGAGTTTGGCCTACATTTGAAACAATGCGGAATAGTTTCGCAACTCACGCCACTCGGAACACCACAGCGTAATGGTGTGTCCGAACATCGTAATCGTACTTTATTAGATATGGTGTGAACTATGATGTCTCTTACGGATTTACCGCTATCGTTTGGGGTTATGCTTTAGAGACGGCTACATTCACTCTAAATAGGACACCATCGAAATCCGTTGAGACGACGCCTTTTGAACTATGGTTACGCAAGAAACCAAAGTTGTCGTATCTTAAAGTTTGGGGTTGCGATGCTTATGTGAAGAAACTTCAACCTGATAAGCTCGAACCTAAATCGGAGAAATGTGTCTTCATAGGATACCCAAAGGAGACCGTTGGGTACACCTTCTATCACAGATCCGAAGGCAAGATATTCGTTGCTAGGAATGGATCCTTTCTAGAGAAGGAGTTTCTCTCGAAAGATGTGAGTGGGAGGAAACTAGAACTTGATGAGGTAACTGTACCTGCTCCCTTATTGGAAAGTAGATCATCGCAGAAATCAGTTTCTGCGACACCTACACCAAGTAGTGAGGAAGTTAATGATAATGATCATGAAACTTCAGATCAAGTTATTACTGAACTTCGTAGGTCAACTAGATCAAGATCCACACAAGAGTGGTACGGTAATCCTGTTCTGGAGGTCATGTTACTAGACCATGGTGAACCTACGAACTATGAAGAAGCGATGGTGAGCCCAGATTCCGCAAGATGGCTTGAAGCCATGAAATCCGAGATGGGATCCATGTATGAGAACAAAGTATGGACTTTGGTTGACTTGCCCGATGGTCGGCAAGCCATTGAAAATAAATGGATCTTCAAGAAGAAGACTGACGTCGATGGTAATGTTACTGTCTATAAAGCTCGACTTGTTGCGAAAGGTTTTCGACAAGTTCAAGGGATTGACTACGATGAGACCTTCTCACCCGTAGCGATGCTTAAGTCTGTCCGAATCATGTTAGCAATTGCCGCATTTTATGATTATGAAATTTGGCAAATGGATGTCAAAACTGCGTTCCTGAATGGATTTCTGGAAGAAGAGTTGTATATGATGCAACCGGAAGGTTTTGTCGATCCAAAGGGAGCTAACAAAGTGTGCAAGCTCCAGCGATCCATTTATGGACTAGTGCAAGCCTCTCGGAGCTAGAATAAACGCTTTGATAGTGTGATCAAAGCATTTGGTTTTATACAGACTTTTGGAGAAGCCTGTATTTACAAGAAAGTGAGTGGGAGCTCGATAGCATTTCTGATATTATATGTGGATGACATATTACTGATTGGAAATGATATAGAATTTCTGGATAGCATAAAGGGATACTTGAATAAGAGTTTTTCAATGAAAGACCTCGGTGAAGCTGCATATATATTAGGCATTAAGATCTATAGAGATAGATCAAGACGCTTAATTGGACTTTCACAAAGCACATACCTTGACAAAGTTTTGAAGAAGTTCAAAATGGATCAAGCAAAGAAAGGGTTCTTGCCTGTACTACAAGGTGTGAGATTGAGTAAGATTCAATGCCCGACCACTGCAGAAGATAGAGAGAAGATGAAAGATGTTCCCTATGCTTCAGCCATAGGCTCTATCATGTATGCAATGCTATGTACCAGACCTGATGTGTCCCTAGCTATAAGTTTAGCAGGGAGGTACCAAAGTAATCCAGGAGTGGATCACTGGACAGCGGTCAAGAACATCCTGAAATACCTGAAAAGGACTAAGGATGTGTTTCTCGTATATGGAGGTGACAAAGAGCTCATCGTAAGGGGTTACGTTGATGCAAGCTTTGACACTGATCCGGACGATTCGAAATTGCAAACCGGATACGTATTTACATTGAACGGTGGAGCTGTCAGTTGGTGCAGTTCCAAGCAAAGTGTCGTGGCGGGATCTACGTGTGAAGCGGAATACATAGCTACTTCGGAAGCAGCGAATGAAGGAGTCTGGATGAAGGAGTTCATATCCGATCTAGGTGTCATACCTAGTACATCGGGACCAATGAAAATCTTTTGTGATAATACTGGTGCAATTGCCTTAGCAAAGGAATCCAGATTTCACAAGAGAACAAAGCACATCAGAAGACGCTTCAATTCCATCCGGGATTTAGTCCAGGTGGGAGACATAGAAATTTGCAAGATACATACGGATCTGAATGTAGCAGACCCGTTGACTAAGCCTCTTCCACGAGCAAAACATGATCAGCACCAAGACTCCATGGGTGTAAGAATCATTACTATGTAATCTAGATTATTGACTCTAGTGCAAGTGGGAGACTGAAGGAAATATGCCCTAGAGGCAATAATAAAGTATTATATATTTCCTTATATCATGATAAATGTTTATTATTCATGCTAGAATTGTATTAACCGGAAACATAATACATGTGTGAATACATAGACAAACAGAGTGTCACTAGTATGCCTCTACTTGACTAGCTCGTTAATCAAAGATGGTTATGTTTCCTAGCCATAGACATGAGTTGTAATTTGATTAACGGGATCACCTCATTAGGAGAATGACGTGATTGACATGACCCATTACGTTAGCTTAGCACCCGATCGTTTAGTATGTTGCTATTGCTTTCTTCATGACTTATACATGTTCCTATGACTATGAGATTATGGAACTCCCGTTTACCGGAGGAACACTTTGTGTGCTACCAAACGTCACAACGTAACTGGGTGATTATAAAGGTTCTCTACAGGTGTCTCCAAAGGTACTTGTTGGGTTGGCGTATTTCGAGATTAGGATTTGTCACTCCGATTGTCGGAGAGGTATCTCTGGGCCCACTCGGTAATGAACATCACTATAAGCCTTGCAAGCATTGTGACTAATGAGTTAGTTGCGGGATGATGTATTACGGAACGAGTAAAGAGACTTGCCGGTAACGAGATTGAACTAGGTATCGAGATACCGACGATCGAATCTCGGGCAAGTAACATACCGATGACAAAGGGAACAACGTATGTTGTTATGCGGTCCGACCGATAAAGATCTTCGTAGAATATGTGGGAGCCAATATGGGCATCCAGGTCCCGCTATTGGTTATTGACCGGAGAGGTGTCTCGGTCATGTCTACATAGTTCTCGAACCCAAAAGGTCCGCACGCTTAAAGTTACGATGACAGTTATATTATGAGTTTATGTGATTTGATGTACCGAAGGTTGTTCGGAGTCCCGGATGTGATCACGGACATGACGAGGAGTCTCGAAATGGTCGAGATGTAAAGATTGATATATTGGACGACTATATTCGGACACCGGAAGTTTTCCGGAGAAGTTTCGGATTAAACCGGAGTGCCGGAGGGTTACCGGAACCCCCTGGGGAAGTATTGGGCCTTGGTGGGCCTTGAGGGGAGAGAGAGGGCAGCAGCCCGGAGGTGTCGTGCCCCTCCCAAGGGGAATCCTAGTTGGACTAGGAGAGGGGGGCGCAGCCCCCTTTCCCTCTCCCTCTCCCTCTCTTTCCTTCCCCCCCTCTTTTCCTAGTAGGACTAGGAAATGGGAGTCCTACTCCTACTAGGAGGAGGACTCCCCCTCTCTCCTTGGAGCGCCTAGGGCAGCCGGCCTCCCGCTTGCTCCTTTATATACGGGGGCAGGGGGGCACCTAAGGACACACTTGATATACGATATTTTAGCCGTGTGCGGTGCCCCCCTCCACCAGATTACACCTCGATAATACCGTCGCGGAGCTTAGGCGAAGCCCTGCGTCGGTGGAACATCATCATCGTCACCACGCCGTCGTGCTGACGAAACTCTCCCTCAACACTCGGCTGGATCGGAGTTCGAGGGACGTCATCGAGTTGAACGTGTGTAGAACTTGGAGGTGTCGTACGTTCGGTACTTGATCGGTCGGATCGTGAAGACGTACAACTACATCAACCGCATTGTGATAACGCTTCCGCTGTCGGTCTACGAGGGTACGTGGACAACACTCTCCCCTCTCATTGCTATGCATCACCGTGATCTTGCGTGTGCGTAGGAAATTTTTTGAAATTACTACGTTCTTCAACATGGTCGGATGTGATCCGAGCTGTATTCGGATTGTGGCTGAGTAGACTTGTGGGCTTTAGGGTCCGTGCGAGGCCCAAGTGTTGAGCCCCCGACGGACGCCTATATAAAGTGGAGATGCGGCACACTTATTTAGTTGATCGCTTTGGTGCTGTCACTAGGGTTTGCATGTGTTGCGAATAGCCACCTCCACTCGCCGCCGACTGTGTGATCGGACCTAGCAGTCCGCCGCATGGTGTTCCTCCTGCACGCGCGGATACCGTTAGAGGCGGTGCACTTGCGCCGCTCCGGTGAACTTGTACGTGGGATCGGACGACCGGCTGTTCGAGGGAGATCGGACAAGGAGGAGACGATCCACGCGGACGCGCTGCCCCAACTCTTCTTCCGCTGCACGGCACTGCGCGTCTAGTGGTAACAATCTGTGATCCATCTCCCGTAGCATGTTCTTGGTTGTTCTGCGCGTAGGAAAATTTTAATTTGCAGCCGACGCACCCTACCGTAGACCCCAACAGTACATGCATGACAGAAAACGCGACCTACTGTGACAAACACGTATCATCACGGAAGTGTATTTTTTTGTAGTGGATGATCCTGTTGGGTACACCAAAACGGCAAACTAGCCCCTTGAAGAACTTGATGGCTGACTGCGCTGTCACCTGCCTCACTGCCTCCACCTCTGGCCACTTTGTGAACTTGTCGATTGCAACGTACAAGTACTCAAAGCCCCCGACAGTGCGGGGAAAAGGGCCCAGTATGTCGAGCCCCCAGACCGAGAATGACCAGGAGAGAGGGATTGTCTGCAAGGCTTGAACTGGCTGATGAAGTTTCTTCGAATGGAACTGACACGCCTCACACTTGGTTACTAGTGCCGTCACATCCTGGAGGGCAGTGGGACATAAGAAACCTTGCCGGAAAGCCTTGCCAGCAAGGGCCCTTGACCCTATGTGGGAGCCACATATGCCTCCATGTATCTCTGCCAACAGCTCCAGTCCTTCCTCCCGGGAGATGCACTTCAATTTCACCCCATTCGGTCTTTTTCTGTACAAGACGTTGTCAACGAATTGGTACAGAGCAGACCGGCGGGTTACTCTCTCTGCCCCTTCCTGCTCCTCAGGAAGCTCTCCTATTTGGAGGAATCGGACAGTGTGCTGCGCCCATGCCGGAGCCTGTGGCTCGACGGCAAGGACCAAAGGCATTTCTTCTGCCGCGGGAATGGTTGCCTCTGCGGCAAGGGCCTGGCGCCCCGCCGGAGTCAGTTGTCCCACTACAGGCTCGGCGTCCATGGCAACTCCTTCGTCGGCGGCTCTAGGGAGCTCGGCAGGGAAGTACTTGCCGGGGCCTAGCTTCCTCCGCTAGTTCTGCCCTGTTGACGGTTCGACGGATGGTTGAGTTAACCGAAGCACAAAAGTACCTAGTTCCACAGGTAGCTTGAGGGCAGCACGCTTTGACAGGTAGTCGGCGATGTCGTTCTCCATCCGGGGACATGCTCAGCCTAGATACCGTCAAAGTGCTCCTCCAGTCTCCTCACTTCATCTACGTAAGCTTCCATCAACGGGCTCTGATAATCTTTGTTGATCTGCCTGACGACAAGCTATGAATCACCCCTGACGATGAGCTTGTTGACTCCAAGGTCTGCCGTGATCCTGAGACCCGCAAGCAACCCCTCGTACTCGGCGGTATTGTTCATCGACATCTCCCTCGGAAAGTGCATTTGGATCACGTACTTGAGATGCTCTCCGGTGGGTGCGACAAGCAGCACACCAGCACTGGCGCCTTGTAGCGAGAAGGCCCCATCAAAGTACATGATCTAGTTGCGACTCGTTTCCTTGCCGGGGAGAGTGGTCTCCTGTACCTCTTCGTCGGGCTTCGAGGTCCATTCTGCAACGGAGTCCGCCAAGACTCTGCTCTGAATCGTCGAGGTGCTCTCGAACTTTAAACCGAAACTTGACAGCTCTAGGGCCCATTCCACGATCCTCCCCGTTGCATCTGGGTTATGCAGTATCCGTTGCAACGGGAGGCGGGTGACAACGGTGATCTTGTGCGCTTGGAAGTAATGACGCAGCTTCCTCGAGACCATAAGGAGGCCGAAGAGCAATTTTTGCACACCTTAGTACCTCGACCTAGCCCCCTGCAAGAGGGAGCTGACGAAGTAAACTGGGTGCTGCACCATATTCTTCTTCTACACTACTTCACCTAGTCGCGCGGGCCCTGTTCCACTGGCATCAGCCTTTGCTGGGGAATCAGTCTTGCCGGGACCGGGCCCTGCCGGGGAAGGTTCCGGCTCGCCATCCGTTGATTCTGCCGTTGCTGCTACCTCTTCGTCGACCTCGTGCCACCAGTGCGGCGCTAACCACCTGATTCGTTGCCGCTAAGTACAGCAGCAACAGTTCTTGTGGTTTAGGCGCTACCAACACTGGGGTAGAAGAGAGGTATTTCTTCAAATCCTGCAGCGCTGCCTCGGCCTCTGGGGTCCACTCCATTGGGCCTGCCTTTTTCAAGATATTGAAAAAGGGAAGGGCGCGCTCAGCGGACTTGGAGATGAACCTGCTCATGGCGGCAACACAGCCAGTGAGCCGACGCACATCTTTGATCCGCTTAGGTGCCTCAATTTTCTCGATGGCCTTGATCTTGTCTGGGTTTGCCTCAATCCCACGCTGCGACACAAAGAACCCGAGAAGCTTGCCGGACGGGACCCCGAAGACACACTTCTCAGGATTCAACTTGAGGTTGATCTTGCGCAGGTTTGCAAATGTTTCCTCCAGATCTTGCACAAGTGTTGCTTTGTCCTTGGTTTTGACCACTGTGTCATCCATATAAGCTTCCATATTTCTATGTAGCTGGGGCTCAAAACCAATTTGGACTGCTCTCGCAAAGGTCGAGCCAGCACTCTTCAACCCGAAAGGCGTCCGTAAAAAGCAATACGTACCACATGGGGTGATGAATGCTGTCTTCTCCTCGTCTTCTCTTGTCATGAAGATCTGATGGTACCCTGAGTAGGCGTCGAGGAATGATAGCAGGTCACACCCGGCCGTGGAGTCAACAATCTGGTCGATGCGCGGTAATGGGAAGGGGTCCTTTGGACAAGCTTTATTGATGTGTGTGTAATCAATACACAGTCTCCACTTCCCGTGTGCCTTGCGCACCACTACCGGGTTGGCCAACCACGTCGGATGAAGCACCCCCCTTACCAAGCCTGCCGCCTCTAGTTTTCTGATCTCCTCCGTGATGAACTCCTGCCTCTCCAGAGCTTGCTTCCTGACCTTCTGCTTTACGGGCCGCGCATGAGGACAGACAGCAAGATGGTGCTCAATCACTTCCCTGGGAACGCCGGGGATGTCAGATGCTTGCCATGCAAACACATCGACATTCTCCCGCAGGAAAGTGATGAGCTCGCTTTCCTATTTGCTGTCGAGGGTGGAGCTTATGGTAAAAGCTCCTCCGATCCCGTGTCGTCCTCCTTAACGGACACCTTCTTGGTCTCTGGTGGTGCAGCTCTGGACTTCTTGCTCTTGCCGGTGGAGCTCTCTGGCACGTCCTCAACGGGAGTGCAACACCCCGAAGAGGTGCGCTTGCCGGAGTGGGTGCGAGGAGTCTAGCCGGTCTTCTTTCCTCCCAGGACTCCATCAGCAGGAGCAGGTGCCTTGGCGGCAGCTGCTGCAACCGCTTCCCGGTAGAGTTGGTCGGCTAAAATCAACGCGTCTTTCTTGTCAGAGGGGACAGTGACGATGTTCATCGGCCTGGGCATCTTCAGCGTGTTGTAGGCGTAGTGAGAGGCCAGCATGAACCTGGCCAGCGCCGGGCGGCCGAGGATCCCGTTGTAAGGCAAGGGGATCTCGACTACATCAAAGACAATCCTCTTCGTCCTGTAGTTTAGCTCGCCTCCGAACGTCATGGGCAGCGTGACCTTTCCCTTTGGCTGGCTCCTCCCCGGATTGACCCCTTGGAACGTGCCCGTCTCCTCGAGGTCTCCATCAGGGATCTGCAGCCTCTTGATCACAACAGGCGAGATCAAGTTCAGACCAGCCCCGCCGTCAACTAGCATATTCGTCACCTTGAGGTTGCGGATTGTTGGTGAGACCAACAACGGCAAGCACCCGACCGTAGTGGTGCGGTCAGGGTGGTCCTCGGTGTCGAAGATGATAGGCATGCTGGACCACTTCAGCGGCTTCCGTGCGTCAAGCGACGGCTCCACTGCTGTGTTCTCACGTGCCCACTGCTTGAGCTGGCGGTGGGACGTATGCAGCGAGGCGCCACCATGGACGCACATGGCCTCTGTAGCTTTCTGGAACTCGTGGTCGCCGGACTCATCGTCCTCGTCATGATCATCGTCTTCCTCCTTCTTGTCGCGGCCCCAGGTGGGCCTCTCCTGCTGATTGTCTTTCCCGCGGCGGCCTCCTTGGCCACCACATTTCTTGCCGGATCCCTCGGCACCCTCTTGGTCCTTCTCCTTGTCCCGCAGCTCATACTCAGCTTTCTGCTTCTCAGCAAGCAGCTCAACCTGCCGGCAGTTCTAGAGGTCGTGGCCCTTGGTGCGGTGGATCTTGCAATACTGCTTGTCGGAGCCCCCTGGCTTGTCGGCAGCCGCCAAGGCCCGGCAAGCGACACACCCTGCAACCTCCTTGCCAGGGTCGCTCGCCTTGGCCTTCTTGGTGGCATCTGTGTCATCGGACCCCTCGACGGCAAGCACGGTCTTGCCCTTGCGCTTCTTGTTACGGCGCCGGCCCTTCTTTGTCGGGGTGGCGATGTCATCCGTGGAGTCGGTTTCCGCGCCGGCGTCTTCGCCGGGGTACTTCCTCCCCTCTTCAGCTCGAGCGCACCGATCGGCCAGAACATAAAGCTCGGCCACATCCTTGACCTTGTTCATCGCCAGCTCCTCACGCATCTTGCGGTTGTGCACATTCTAGTGGAATGCGCTGATCATGGCGGCAGGATGAACGTCTGGAATGTTGTACTGTACTCGGCTGAACCTTTGTATGTACTTGCGCAAGTTTTCTCCTTCCTTCTGGGGGATGATATGCAAATCGCTCGCCTGGCCATGAGCTTGGTGGCCTCCGGTAAAGTCGCCAACAAACTCATGACACAGATCTGACCAGGAAGAAATGGAGTCCACCGGCAAGTGCATCAACCATGACATAACATTGGGATTGAGTGCCAACGGGAAGTAATTGGCAAGCACCTTATCGTCGCGGGCCCCAACAGCCTGCATCGCGATGGTGTAGATGCTGAGGAACTCCAACGGGTGAGTCTTGCCGTTGTACTTCTCGCCAACGTCGGGCTTGAACGTGCGGTGGGAGGGCCACTGGAACTGCCGCAGCTCATGGGTGAAGCCCGGACAGCCCACCTCGTAGGGTAGGCCACCGTAGCCTTCCGGTGCTGGGTGGTCCACAGTGGGCCCCGCCCGCCTGTCCGACTGGTGGCGCGCATTGTGACACCCAAAAATTTTGATTGGCTTTTCCAAACTTTTATTTTGATTTAAGGAGGGTATTTTTAAATTTTCTTCTGAAGAACTCTCCCTCTCAAAATATTTTCTTTTATGACAAGTGTTTTGTTTTGGATTCACCCAAGACTTGATTTTGGTCTTGGAGGTTTTTCCTTCTTATTTGGACTCAAAACCAAATACTTTTCATTTGGGAAATTTCCTTTGAAAAATCTTTTAAATAGCCCTATGGCATTTGGAGTGATCTTCTCCCCTTTTCAAAATCCCTCTTGCCATGACCTAAGTGGAAATCCCCTCCCAAAAGCCATCCCCATCCTTGTGTCAAGTTATACTTCAAATCCAGCAAGTTGAACCTCTCCATGTATTTATTTCAATTAAATTCTTATCAAAAATAATTTCTGCCTTCTATTTTGATCCTTGGAGGTTTTCAAAGGAACTACCATTTCTACTTTGAGTTTTGCCTCCAAACCTTTTTCCCTGGCTAGTCCTTAGAGCCCTCAACCAAGATCCATGAAGATCCACTGGTCTCCAGTTCAAATATTTCAAATTGTACTTGCTGCAAGTTTGGACCTTATTTGCCAAATGTGATGAAATTCATTTGAATTCTTCTCCTAAAAATCTGAGAAAATTCAGGCAGCCTCTGGGTGCATTGAGAGGTCACCTCACCAAGTCCCAGCTCCAGAAAAAAATTTCTTCATGCCAAATCATTTCGTCGGGAACTTGATGGGCACTGTTGCTGTCATATTCAGAAATTCAAAGAAACAGTTTCAGTGGACACTGTTATTTTCTTCAGAGCCCGTTGTCGATCTCGCCAGTACCGCGGTGGCGCCTTGCTCCCTGTCCCCTCCTTCTTATCCCTACACCGCACGATCGCCTGGAAGGTTGCGGGCATCGGCGACGAGCAGGAGGAGGTGCGCCACCCCGTGAGCGACGGCAGCGGCGGCTTTGCGGCTGCCAGAGAGAGGCGCAGCATGGACGGCGCCGCCCAGCGCCGCCCAAGCCACCGGAGGCCGCCGCGTGGCCACCCACTCGCCCGTGCGCGCTGCCACCCTTCGTCGTGGACTGCTAGGCGCGGAGCGCGCTCTCTGCCGCCGTCGTGCCCGTACGGCCGCCCTGTCGAGGATCGGCGCATTACGCCTTGCCCGACCGAGGTTTAGCGGTGGAACGGCACCAGTAGACCACCCTGATGTTGCCTAGCCTCCTAAACCCCCTGCCCAACCTCTACCTCGCCGTAATTGCTCGCCGGAGCGATCCCGTTCACGGCCACCCCCTCGGATCGCCTATAAATAGAGGCCCCGAGCTCAAACTCGAACCCACACCACCTCTGCAATCCACCAATACCACGCCAAGCCACTGGAAGAGCCCCGAGAGAGCCTTCTCCCCCAACTCCGGCCGCCTCGACCCGCCACGGGACCCAGCTCGATTCGCTCCCGTGCGTGCACCTCTACCCCTCAGCTCTTGCCAGTAGCTTCCTAGTACATCCACTCTCCTGACCCGCGCTTCAATTTGGAGTTTGCAGCGCCCACCGGAGTACTCCACCATCGCCCGAACCACCGTCCGCCGGAGAAAGTGTCGCCGTCGACATGGTGCTCTCCGACGGCCAAGTCCACCACCCACCGACGCGGAAGAACACACAGAACCTCTTGGTACCCTCCGATCTCCCTGCCTCGCCGTAGTTCAACGCCAGCGACCACCGCAGCCTTCGGGCGCCGGCGAAGTTTCAAACCTGACATGTGGGACCCCCCCGTCAGCCTCTCTTCTTTTCCCCCTCGAACCGTTTTCTGTTGGCGCCTTCGGGCAGAATACGTTTTCTCTTTGGGCTGGCGCCTTTCTTTCCGAACCATTTTCTGCTTTCTCAGTTAAGTCCCTGGATCTTTTCTGTTTCATCACAGATTAGTCCCTGGACTAAAACCCTTATATCTTTTTAATAAAAGATGATTTTTGATTGATTCCTTTTCTGTCAGTATTATATTTTTGTCTAGTTTTTTTAGTATTTATTTGGAAAAAATTTGGAACAAATTTTATGCACGCGATGATTTTCACGTTAGTGTACATTTTCGCTATACCGTAGGTTCCGGAGGAGGTGACGGAGCCGCGAACTTCGCCGAGCTAGACTCCGACTTCTCCGAACCAGGCAAGCATGTTTGAACCTTTGATATGATAGGTGTTGTGCATGTTTTCTTGAATGGTTTGTGCATGGCATATGAGCATCGGTGAGTATCTCGTTGCATGTAAGGCAACTATCCGTGTGTTCCGAAGTACTGTGATCTCTGATGAGAGATGGCCTAGTCATGTGGTGACATGAAAGGCAGTAAGGTGGTATTGTTGTAGCATGCCAGCCTTACGACATCCGTTAAACTCCAACGTTAACGTGGACTGAGTCACGTTATCGTTCTTCCCCTTCCGTGCTGCCACATGTTTTCTGCCAAGAATACGGTTTAGTAAGTTGTTAACCTCTTTCCGTGTACACACCAAATAGAGGGGCCGGGATGAGGGTTCCATGGCCCTGGATTAAAGCCAATCATCCGGTCAGGGGGCATGGGTGTTTCCGGTTGGGACCGAGAGGGGGGCACCCCTTAGAGCGCGCGTATATAAATTTGATCCCATGCTACGCGAGGTTGTAGCCTCCCCGTCTCAAGGTTTTTCTTGAACGTTGCCGAGGGTGATTCCTGGCTTCAGAATGTTGAATGGGTGTGTACTGGTTAGATGTGTTTCTCCTAAAACACCGTAAACGGAACTAGTCCCCGTGACTACTGAAATCTGTTGGCTGTGGTTAGAGTACAAACTCTGCAGAGTCAAATCCTTCCGAGTCATCGTATCCATGGTCAAGGACCGTGACCAGTGTATCCATATCTATGTCAAATCCTCGTGGTATTCCCCCGGTGAACAAGCTTTAGTGGTAAACTTGGTTGAACGTTATTCCTGTGGATGGACTAACCCTGTTGTTTATTTCATACCTGATTATTCCCTTGAAATGATTTAAAATTCTTGAGCTACTGAGATATCAAGTTATGAAATATAAGCCCTTTATGTGATGTCGCGCAGACGTCCGACTGTGGCACTCTTGTTATTTACTTTTGATATAAGCCCTTTATGTGATGTCGCGCAGACGTCCGACTGTGGCACTCTTGTTATTTACTTTTGATATAAGCCCTTTATGTGATGTCGCGCAGACGTCCGACTGTGGCACTCTTGTTATTTACTTTTGATATAAGCCCTTTATGTGATGTCGCTCAGACGTCCGACTGTGGCACGCACTGTCATTTATATTCTATTATAAGCCCTTTATGTGGTGTCGCCTTGACGCTCGACTGCGGCATTGTTATTCTTTTTTGTATCCTTTCGAGGAGTCATTCAGACACTCGATTGGCCCTCAGTATTACTTTGGGATTTCGGGAGGACTACCGCCCGACTTCCCTTTCATTTCCCATGCATTATTATCTCATTGTCTGAGTGCGCTTGTTAATCTGTTTCATATGCATCATGTTTACATTTGTTATATCTTATGTCCGAACTGTCTTGCGAGTACTTTCATAGTACTCACCTGGCTTGTTGATTTGGCCAGATGTTGACGAAGGCGATCTCATGGATGAAGAGTTTGATAGTGAGTCCGACGCCTAGAGGAATCCCAGTCAGTCCCATGCGATCCTGGATATTGGTCACTTGTATTATATACGCTTCCGCCACCCGCAATAAGGATCCTCGAGCCTCACTCCGACGCTCGAAGAGCTGTTAGATTTAGGAGTCATGTCACCCCCTTCGTTGTGATATTTCCACCACCGCTTTTATCGTGAGTTAGTAGTTATGCCACCCCATCCGCCGTTATGTTTTATCGGCGTGCTTGTAATAAATTGTTGAGCAGTCTCCGCTCAACCTTGTATTATATTTAGTACTCCTGGTTTTCTCTTCTGTGACCAAGATTTTGTCTACCAGTGAGAAGGATTATTCTCTACTGGTCCGTAAAAGGGATCGATTTCCCCAATAAATATTTTTATTGGAAAACCGGTCGTGACAAGCTTGGTATCAGAGCCAGGCTGATTGTAGGAAGCCACTAGGTGCGATCGCTAATCGGTTATTAGCGTCTTTAGTGCTTTTTCAGCATTTTGCAAATGTAGCTATTTTCTGTTGGTCATCATAAGTTTATGACATGACTACTTAGAATTTTTGCCTACTTTTGTAGATGGCTGGCAGCAACTGCGAGACTCGGGTGTTCACTAATGTGCCCGAGGGGTTTGTCAAACTACTCGTCTCCATCACCAAGCTCGCGATCGGGCCAGCGACTCGTCGGGAGTTCACGCTTTACCAGCACAAGCTCAGCGACGACGTGTCTATGCACCAGGCCGTGGTGCAATTCAAGGGAGGACGTTCTGCGTCTCGCCACTTTCGTTTTGTGGGAAGGGCCATGCCTACGGAGAGGCATGCCATGCAGATGGCTGCCCGTGAGGCGATAACCCGCCTTCGGGACATTCTTCCTATGATGAAGACTCGTTGCTACCGCTACCTCCCATGCCATGTGCCATATACTTGTCACTATGCATTCGCCTGCCATAGGGGAGAGCGAGATGAAGCTATCGAGATGCTTGTCGAGTACCTCAAAGCTCTGGAGGAATCTTTCGACAACCTCGTGGACGATCTTGTGGCTGCCCGCATGGACTTAGTTCGGGGCGGTCCTGCCTGCAGGAAGGAGCTTCTCCATGTGGCACCGCCACTGACTTTTGTCTCGTCCTCAGCATCTTATTCACCGGCCATTTGGGCCACTGCTTGCCGTCTGCCTACCACTGAGTAGTTCGACCGAGTCATCGCTCCTACTCCAGTCAGAGCTACACCGCCTGCCGCACCCGCACTACCGCCTGTCGCACCCGCGCCATCACCTCAGCGCAGTGCTACGCGCCTGGAGCCTACTAGGGTGGAGGTGGAGGTTGAGTCTCCTGCACCACTGGGTCTTGCCCTCGGCAAGGGGAAGGACATCTTCACCATCTCCGACTGAGTGCGCCGAGTAGCCGCGCGATGTGCCTGCATGTATGATATGTTTTATTTGTACGTTAGTTTGTAGTTGTGTGTGCGCTTCATGTAGGGTCCCGGAGGAGTATGCTAGCCTAAATAACATGTCAGGAGTGTGTGCGCACATCCTGAGTGCTGTATCGTATGTTTGCGTATCGCGTGTAAGATATGTGCTAAGCAGTCCTTCTCCGTGCGAAATCGTTTATGTTTTCTTGAAAAATCTTGAGGTCTTTTAAATTTTTGCCTTTGCAAGATTTTTCCTTGTGCCGTACAGTCCTTCTCATGAGTTTTGCAAAATAATACCCCAGAGTGGAAAATGTCTCGTCTGTGGACTCGTTCCATGCCCAATCAACCAGAAGAAGTTTATGGAACATAGCCAAGCAACAACTTCACTCAGGGACAGTCTAGTCAACAGGACAGCGAAGCAGCCTTATCTCAAGTATGCCGCCTTTTCGAACAAAGCCAACAGCAACACCAAGAAATGATGAATCACGTCATCAATATGGGGAATCACCGTGAGCCATACCAACCACACTCCAAGTTGTCTGAACTGCAGAAGACACGCCCTCCAACATTTGCTCACACTGATAGGCCACTTGAAGCCGATGATTGGCTTCGTGAAATCGAAAGAAAGCTGATTATTGCTCAG